>NC_053023.1:29057321-29236520 GCF_003073215.2 Triticum urartu | reverse complement strand
GGGGGGGGGGGGGGGGGGGGGGGAGGGGGGGAGTCTTATATGTCGTACAAGTTATAATAGTTGTTTATCCATTGGTACTGTTGTAGAGAGATTTGTAGTGCAAATTGTATTTGTTGTAGTGTCTGCAAGGATGTACCTAAAATACCCCATAAAGTTTATATACAATCAGAAATCAGGGCCATATAACACATTTTCAGGGTGTACCATAAATTTGGTTCAATGGCCCTACAGTTCAAAAGGCTAATTACGAAAAATATTTTTTTCTGTTAGAAAAACATTGTCCATAGTTCTTTGGAAACAAGAAAACCCATTACAGTAGTCCACAATATTTGCTATGCAATAATTGCATTACAGTAAATAATCTAACTGTTTCAACATGTTCTGTGAAAGTTACTGGGAGTAATGAATAAATAGGCCACTCACTTGCTATTTTAATACCAATATTAACTAGGAGTAGTAACTGAGGGTTATGCTGCAAATGGGGCCTTTGATCATTTGAGGTTATCCTGCACGGGCATCCCGGAATTGCAGCATGTGGAAGATAAGAGACACACTGAAGGCTTTTTTGAGGAGAACTATGGAAGATTCATTCCATGTGTCTGCTCGTACTATTGTTTCTGAGCATGGAAATGCCAAAGATTAGGCGTGGAAGTTTCTCCAACATAGGATTATTTTTTCAACCAAAACATAGGTTCTCGAGATGGAGTTATATAGTAATGGGCAATAAGAATATTGATGAAATGATTTCACTGGGACGGAACTATATTGCAACGCAGGCTGCCTAGCAGATGAATTTGTATTGCATTACCGTGGCTTGGTTACATACCGTTCTCAACACTTGGGTCACTACATACTGCATTTTTCAGTAATTGTGACAAGGCCAGACAAATATGTAGTACTCCTACTTTCCAACTAGCACAACATACAAGAACGTCTAGTAATAAGCCATTTCCTCTTATCTACTATGAAGTTTGAGGCCGCCTGTCATTTTTTTTTGGAAAAGGAGGCGTGCCCCCGGCCTCTGCATCTGAACGATGCATGCAGCCATATTATTAAAAGTCTCGAAAAACAAATAGTATCCAAAGTATTACAGCTCGCAAAAGGAGCAGGATGACAAAGCAATAAAAGACCTCAAGATTACAACCGATGATGATAACAGGACTAGAGACCTAAACTCATATCCTATTAAGCGACCGCCATCCAAATCAGTTGAATATAACCCATGCTACCATCTCCCATTGGTTGCACCCAGTAACCAGCGGCTCCCTGGATTCCATAGGAGTGAGTAAGGACCACGTATGGATCCATGCAGTAGCTCTGAAGATAACCTGCAAGAAGTTTAAAAATTGTTGCCTGTTAAAGATCATATCGTTCCTGCAGTTCCATATAGCCCACAAAAAAGCACATATTCCAACTCGAGTATGAGTCGCAGTATTGCGATCCACCCCATCTAACCACGTCCCAAACAACGATTCAATGTTAATTGGAGGGGCAATGTTGAAAGCTATATGAATAGTGCGCCATAAAAGTTTAGCCAAAGGACAATCGATGAAAAGGTGTTGTATTGTTTCATTATTATCACAAAAACAACATCGTGAGCTGCCTACCCAATGTCGTTTTAACAGATTGTCTTTGGTGAGAATCACTTGTTTATGTATGAACCACATGAAAATTTTGATACGCAAGGGGACCTTAACTTTCCAGATATGAATGGATCTCGGGAGGAAGCCAGAGTTAATTAGGTGCAAATAAAATGATTTGACCGTGAATGAGCCATTCTTGGTCAGTGTCCAATGTAATGAATCCGATTGGTCGGTTAATTGTACATCCATCACTCTCCGTACCAGATGTATCCATGAATTCCATCTCTCCCCAACCGAAGATCGCCTAAACTGAATATTTAGAGGTACCGATTGTAATATCGTGCCAACGTAATCTTCCTTACGTTGGACAATATTATATAGACTTGGATATTGAACGGCTAAGGGCGTCTCCCCTAGCCATGTATCCTCCCAAAATCGTGTTGACATCCCATTGCCAATAGTGAATTTGGTTCTACGAAAGAATAGGTCTTTAGTTCTTATTAGGCCCTTCCAGAAAGGCGAATCGGATGACCTAGCGTTAACTTGTGCTAGAGTTTTGGACTGTAGATATTTGTTTCGTAAAATTTGTGCCCACATCCCGTCATTCTCTACCGAAAGCCTGAAAAGCCATTTGCTTAAAAGACATTTATTCTTGATCTCCAGGTTCTCAATGCCGAGACCCCCCTGATCCTTAGGTCGACATAATATATCCCAGCGAGCTAAGCGGTATTTCTTCTTGGCCTCATCAGACTGCCAGAAGAATCAAGATCGAAAGAAGTCTAGTCTCCTTCGTACCCCTTTAGGTACCTCAAAAAAGGAGAGCAGAAACATCGGCATACTTGTTAGGACAGAGTTAATGAGTACTAGTCGACCACCGTAGGACATTAACTTGCCTTTCCAACAACTTAGCTTCTTTTCAATTCGATCCTCGATGCACTTCCACTCCTTAATGGATAATTTCCGATGATGAATAGGTATGCCCAAATAGCTAAAAGGCATTGACCCTAGTTCACAACCGAACAAATTTTTGTAAGTATCTTGCTCATCTTTGGCCCTACCAAAGCAAAATAACTCACTTTTGTTAAAGTTTATTTTTAGTCCCGATAATTGCTCGAAGAGACATAAAACCAATTTCATATTCCGAGCTTTTGCAACATCATGCTCCATGAATATAATAGTGTCGTCTGCGTATTGTAGAATCGATACTCCACCATCCACCAGATGGGGAACTAAACCATCTACTAGGCCATTCTCCTTAGCCCTGCGAATAAGCACGGTCAACATATCTGTCACTATATTAAACAAGAGCGGAGACATCGAATCCCCTTGCCTCAACCCTTTGTGCGTATGAAAATAGTGGCCTATATCATCGTTAACCTTAATACCGACACTACCTTTTTGGTCAAGAGAATCCACTTGGCTCCTCCAAGCTTCAGAAAAACCTTTCATGCGCATAGCTTGCTGAAGAAATGTCCATTTCACTTTATCATAAGCCTTTTCGAAATCAACTTTAAAGATAACCCCATCTAGTTTCTTTGAATGGAGTTCGTGGATCGTTTCATGTGGAACCACTACCCCTTCTAGGATGTGTCTACCAGGCATGAAGGCCGTCTGACTCTCTTGAACCACAGATTAGGCGATCTGCGTCAGCCGATTTGTCCCCACCTTCGTGAATATCTTGAAACTCATGTTTAAGAGACATATCGGCCTAAACTGCTCGATACGAATCGCCCCTTCTTTCTTTGGTAATAGAGTAATCGTACCAAAGTTTATATGGAACAGTTCTAGCTGCCCATTAAACAAATCGTGGAACATAGGCATCAGGTCATCTTTAATGATATGCCAACATTTCTTATAAAACTCCGCAGGAAACCCGTCTGGTCTCAGTGCTTTATTCGGTTTCATTTGTGTTATGGCATCCAGAACTTCCTTTTCAGTGAAAGGCGCAGTTAGGAACTCATTCTGTTCTGTCATGAGCTGAGGAATATCTCCAGTGTCAGACTCATTCATGGACACCGTGCTCTCTGCCGGTGGCCCGAATAATTGTTTATAGTAATTGGAGATATATAGTTTAAGGTTTTCATGTCCTACAATGGTTCCTTCATCCTGCTCGAGCTGAATTATTTTCTTCTTTCTATGTTTGCCATTTGCAATCATATGAAAGAATTGTGTATTATCATCTCCATGAACAACCTTGAGAGTCTTAGCCCGCAATGCCCATTTGAGTTCCTCTTCTATCATAAGGACTCGTAGGCTTTGTTCCGCTTCAGATTTCATGGCCTGTTCATTTACGTCTAGCAGTGTACCCTCTGCTTTAATGTCCAGGGAATCAATTAATTGAAGGAGCCTTTCTTTCTCCTTTTTGTAAATGCCACTCTCGTTCCTTGCCAAACCCCTAAGAAATTGTCTTAGATGACGGATCTTGTTCTGCCATATCTCCATACTTGTTTGTCCAGCAATAGGCTTTGACCATTCACGTGCAATGATGGCCAAAAGTTTTCTTTTTCAAACCAGCTTAGTTCGAAAGAGAACAAATTCTTATTACCGGTATGTGTTGCCTCTCCCGAGTCCACGAATAACGGTGTGTGGTCTGAGATTGCCCTCTGCATCACATGAACCGACACCAATGGGTATTTCTGTTCCCATTCAATACTAGCCAGAACCCGATCCAACTTCTCATAAGTCGGAATAGGTGGCGAATTAGCCCAAGTGTATTGTATTCCAGTAAGCTCAATCTCCCTCAAATTGAGGCTTTCGATGATCATATTAAACATAAGGGACCATCGCCCATCAAAGTTATCGTTGTTCTTCTCATCTCGGCTCCGTATAATATTAAAATCTCCACCAACTAAGATGGGAAGATTTTCATCTCCACATATCCTGACTAAGTCAGCTAGGAAATCTGGTTTGAGTTCGGGTTGGGCTGCTCCATACACCGCAACAAGCGACCAACGGAAGCCATCTAACTTTGATCTCACCCGAAACTTAACCGCAAAATCTCCCCTGGCCACATTTAGCACCTCAAGTGTTTCACATCTAACCCCTATTAATATCCCATCGGATCTTCCTCTAGAGGGTAGACAGTGCCAGTCAAAATCAATTCCACCAGACAGAGTTCCGAGGAACTGTGAGGTAAAATTATCTCTACCGGTTTCGAGTAGTGCAATAAAATCGAGCCGATGTTCTACCGATGTATCTGAAGGAAATATGCCCTAGAGGCAATAATAAAGTTATTATTTATTTCCTTATAATCATGATAAATGTTTATTATTCATGCTAGAATTGTATTAACCAGAAACATAATACATGTGTGAATACATAGACAAACAAAGTGTCACTAGTATGCCTCTACTTGACTAGCTCGTTAATCAAAGATGGTTATGTTTCCTAACCATGAACAATGAGTTGTTATTTGATTAACGGGATCACATCATTAAGAGAATGATCTGATTGACATGACCCATTCCATTAGCTTAGCACCCGATCGTTTAGTATGTTGCTATTGCTTTCTTCATGACTTATACATGTTCCTGTAACTATGAGATTATGCAACTCCCGTTTACCGGAGGAACACTTTGGGTACTACCAAACGTCACAACGTAACTGGGTGATTATAAAGGAGTACTACAGGTGTCTCCAAAGGTACATGTTGGGTTGGCGTATTTCAAGATTAGGTTTTGTCACTCCGATTGTCGGAGAGGTATCTCTGGGCCCTCTCGGTAATGCACATCACATAAGCCTTGCAAGCATTGCAACTAATGAGTTAGTTGCGAGATGATGTATTACAGAACGAGTAAAGAGACTTGCCGGTAACGAGATTGAACTAGGTATTGGATACCGACGATCGAATCTCGGGCAAGTAACATACCGATGACAAAGGGAACAACGTATGTTGCTATGCGGTCTGACTGATAAAGATCTTCGTAGAATATGTAGGAGCCAATATGGGCATCCAGGTCCCGCTATTGGTTATTGACCGGAGACGTGTCTCGGTCATGTCTACATTGTTCTCGAACCCGTAGGGTCCGCACGCTTAAGGTTACGATGACAGTTATATTATGAGTTTATGCATTTTGATGTACCGAAGGTTGTTCGGAGTCCCGGATGTGATCACGGACATGATGAGGAGTCTCGAAATGGTCGAGACGTAAAGATTGATATATTGGAAGCCTATGTTTGGATATCGGAAGTGTTCCGGGTGAAATCGGGATTTTACCGGAGTACCGGGAAGGTTACCGGAACCCCACGGGAGCTAAATGGGCCATGATGGGCCTTAGTGGAAAAGAGAAGAGGCAGCTCTACATGGGCTGCGCGCCTCCCCTTCCCCTAGTCCTATTAGGACTAGGAGAGGTGGCCGGCCCCCTCTCTCTCTCTTTTCCCCCTCCGCGAATCCTATTCCAACTAGGATTGGGGGGGGGGAATCCTACTCCCAGAGGGAGTAGGACTCTCCTGGCGCGCCACACCTTGGCCGGCCAGCCTCCCCCCTCTAGTACTTTATATACTGAGGCAGAGGCACCCTAGAACACACAAGTTGATCCACGTGATCTATTCCTTAGCCGTGTGCGGTGCCCCCAGCCACCATATTCCTCGATAATACTGTAGCAGAGTTTAGGCGAAGCCCTGCTGCTGTAGTGCATCAAGATCGTCACCACGCCGTCATGCTGACGGAATTCTTCCCCAACACTTTGCTGGATCGGAGTCCGGGGATCGTCATCGAGCTGAACGTGTGCTCGAACTCGGAGGTGCCGTAGTTTCGGTGCTTGATCGGTTGGATCGTGAAGACGTACGACTACTTCCTCTAAGTTGTGTCAACGCTTCCGCAGTCGGTCTGCGTGGGTACGTAGACAGCACTCTCCCCTCTCGTTGCTATGCATCACCATGATCTTGCGTGTGCGTAGGAAAATTTTGAAATTACTACGAAACCCAACAGTATCTGCAAGGAACCTTCTTTTAGCCAAGTCAGCTAGACCTCTGCTATTCCAAAAGATTCCTCTCATAGATCGTCGTGGAATTTCTTTTTAAGTTTAATCCTGGTACTCCTCCGAACAGCCGAAGTCGGATAAATCTTCCTTCTCCAGGACCGTTTGGGTTTACCCTCTATATTTAACGCATCTACGTCAACAGGGTGACTAGGGATACAATCTGCCGCCGGCATAAGCTCTACACTGTCCTCAGTGTCCGAACCTAGTAGGTCCCCATCGACCTCCGAGGGTGGCATTAGATTATCACATAAATTTTGTATAGCCGAAATTCCTAATTGATTCACTTCATCATTATTCATTAGTTTAACCGCCGCCAAATTTCGAATAATATCAGAGGCCCGTTCTGCTTCTAAGTCTAAAAGGTCATTAATCGATTTCGCAATTTCCTTTGCGTTCGATCCCAAAGAATCTC
Organism: Triticum urartu; assembly: GCF_003073215.2. NCBI lineage: Eukaryota > Viridiplantae > Streptophyta > Magnoliopsida > Poales > Poaceae > Triticum > Triticum urartu. The sequence goes on along the minus strand of NC_053023.1, from coordinate 29,229,543 downwards.
CTATGTTGTTGGCTTTATCTAAAATATCATGCTCTGAAAAATGTAAAATGGAAGAACTCTTATTTACCGACATACCTGTAGTTGCCTCGACATCTCGAAGTTTGGCCGCCCTCATGGCACGCCCCAACTGCAGGTCGTCTGCGTCTGGTTGATCTTGGATCCGGTCACTGACACGCCTACCAGCCGTCACCGGATCTTTGATCCCACCAAAAGCGATAATCTCGTCCATAGTCCTCTCCCGAGCAGGAACTCCTGTAGTGGCACGCACACCCATCGAGGTTGGTGTAGAGATGCGCAAGGGAGGAGCACCACCATTCAGCACCGGCGAAGGAAGAGGTTGCGGAGCCTCCTGCTCAGCTACCCTCATGTGGCCGTCGACGCAAACTGGAGTCACCGTGGTTGGGGTGAAGGCCTCCTGCCCACGTCCCTGACCCAACCCGGTACCCTGCCCATAGTTCTTCGGCGAGATTGGGGCCTCTCCCAACCGGGTTCCTTGCCCATGGTCTTTCGGCGAGGCGCTTTGTGCATTGACCAAAAGGGCGCCCCGGCCTCCCAGATCCCGAACTTGCCCGCTAGAGCAGCTAGGAACCGATGCAGCTGGCAGCACCTTTCCCGACTGCGCCAACGAGGTGGCATCACGACGAGGAGATGTTGCGGGAGATATGATATCCTCCGGCCGACCCCTCCCACCGGATTCAATCGGTTGCAATGTCACCACGGCAGCCTCCAACAGCGACGGCAATTGTGACTCCATCGGATCATCCGCCTCTATCCTCATGCTCCACAAGCGACTAGGAGCCGAATGAGCATCAAAAGAGCCAAAACACAAAGTATTCGTCGGTGTTCCAGCTATCGACGGCCCCTTAGCCGCCTTATCAGATTTATGAGGCTGCGGAGTGTGTTTCTTGGCCGAGCCCCTAGATGTGTCCTCAGATTCCTTGTTCTGGTTATCCGGTGCTCGATCTCCATCAGATGTATCCATGTCCTGATGCTCGTCAGTCCCATCATCTACTGGTGTGTCCTCAATCTCAAGTTCTAGCCTATATGTAATTCCCTCATGAGTCCATGGAACCGTGTCGGGTAACAAGTCAATACTGATGACACTGACCATCAACCTCGCCACACCATTAGCACGTGTGAAGGGCATATCAACCTTCTCCGTCTTACCAATCAGAGACCCCAAACTCCAAGTGACGAGAAAATGATTTAACGGCTTAGGTGGCGCACCCGAGAAGCGGACCCAAGCCTTTTCCAAAGGTACTCCATGTGGTTCATTTTGTTTCCACTCGTCAAACTCGAGAATAATGTTAGTGCTAGGAACCCTGCACATGCCAAACTTAAGAATACGAAGTTGATCCTCCTTAGTTGGAAAATCTACCTTGTATATCTGGTTCTCCAGCCTAACAAGGTTCCACTGGAAATTTCCCGGTGCCAACTCACGTAGGAGCTGAATAATCTGGGCCTCTGTCATCACCCCATTAGTCACCTTAACAACTCCTGGATAAGAGCCCTCAATAGCCTGAAACGACGATGTTACTTCCGGAGACTCGAAAAACATTAGCTCTTTGCAACAAACTCCGTATATGGTGACTACTGGTTTGGGTCCAGACAACAAAGGACATTCACCGATTTCATGTTTAGCCTTCTGACAGTAATCGCATAACTCCGTAGTGCAATCCGCCACGAAGTGTCCTGGCTCACCACATCTGTAACAAGTCAATTTCTTCTTCTTGATTGCCCATTTGGATATCTTTTCATCCTCGGCCTTGTCAGTACCCCTGTCAGAACCACCATCTTTTGCATTGACATGCCCCGATCCGGCATCTGGCACCTTCACCGCCGCGAAGGCCCGAACCGCGTCCTTGGCGGCTGCTGGTAACACTGCAGGCGTAGCAGCCGCTGCCTCAACAGTGGTGTCGCGAGCAGGATCGGCCTGCGGTGGAGTAGGGGGTCGTGGCGGTGGCGGGCGTCGTAATTACTTGTTCATTTCTCATGAAGAACAACCCCTGTCAGAACCACCATCTTTTGCATTGACATGCCCCGATCCAGCATCTGGCACCTTCACCGCCGCGAAGGCCCGAACCGCGTCCTTGGCGGCTGCTGGTAACACTGCGGGCGTAGCAGCCGCTGCCTCAACAGTGGTGTCGCGAGCAGGATCGGCCTGCAGTGGAGTAGGGGGTCATGGTGGTGGCGGACGACGAGGCCGCCTGTCATGGTTTGGGATTTTTGTTCATCACTTCAGAATTTTTTTTGTTCATCACTTCGTAAGTACTTGTTCATTTCTCATGAACAAGCGTGATATGAAGTTTGAGGCCGCTTGTCATGGTTTGGGAACTTTTTGCATGAAATTAACTAACTTTGATTTGTTAGAACCTACCGAGCTTTAACTTTGGGTTCAGACGCTGAACATATAGATTCCATACAAGTATAAAACGGATGATGATGGATTCATCTTCAGCGCACCCCATAGCAAATACCACAAACATGGTGGTGTGTGCGTCTTTCTTTTTGTTCTTTTTTACCCTTTTCCATAGCTGCACTCGCTATCCCTTATCTGATCTGGTCATTGGGTAAAGAAGCAACTATGACTCTCATTTGCATCCTGAGTCCCTACAGGTGATCCTAGGCGAAGCATCTTGTCATCTCATTCAGAGAGCATACAAGGAGAGTAGCACGCACTTGAGCATGGTTTCGCAATGTTGTAGGTAGATAGCTGTGTTCAACTCCCTGGACCAACCTAGCACACTATTTCACCACAGAAGGGGTATTTTGTTATGCTCCTATATCTTACTCATTATATGTAGGCATATAGCCACTTCTCAACAAGAGTGGCATTGTGGCAAGTAGGTGACGGGTGAAATGTGGGAGACGAGCTTAGTATTTAATTACTCCATGCCCTAAGTGGCTATTGTAGCTAGCTACATGTATGGGACGACGAAATAACTTTGGTGAACCCAACTTTGTCATGCAGAAGGACAACCATATAGCTAGGATACTCATGCGCGACTCCTATGGTCAACCAATTGGCACAACAAGAACCAGCAGCATGTTGAAGATACAAACAGGCCGGCTATAAAATTTCCACGTATACTTTACATGAGAGTTTATTCCAGTTTCAAGCATGTAAGACACTGTGAACCTCATTTAGTTTTTGTGACACCTTGAAACACAGTTTTAACACAGCAATTCAGCAATCACAAGTTGGGCCTTTATTTGTACGCCCGTCAAAGTTATTTCCATGCCATCAAACACTGGGATGTTTTTCCATAAACATTCCTGGTTGCAAATGCTTTGGGTATCGATCAGATGAATGGTAAAATAGTTTGCCCCTCCATAAATGATACTCCCTCCATTCCATAATGTAGTGCTTCCTCTATCCCCGTACTTCAACTTTGACCGTAAATTTAACTACCAAGACCGATTGCAGCAGGAGCAAAAGTTATATCCACTGGTAGAAAAAGGGCCTGTAGTCCCGGTTCGTAAGGGCCTTTTGTCCCGGTTCTGGAACCGGGACTAAAGGGTCGGTACTAATACCTCCCCCCTTTAGTGCCGGTTCAAACCAGAACCGGGACAGATGGGCATCCACGTGGCCGCTGCCGGCAGCCCAGGCAGGGGGCTTTTGGTCCCGGTTGATGACATAAACCGGGACCAAAAGGCTTCCACGCGTCAGCAGCTGGCTGGAGCTGAGGTTTTTCTTTTTTTAAAAAAAAAAGTGGCTGTTTTAGGGGTTTAGGGGGTTATTTTTAGGTTGTTATTAGCTAGCTAATAGAGAGAAGTGTCCTCTCTTATATCTTCATCCTTGGTTTACCAACGCTAGCTACTGCTATGTTCATTTCACCCGCAGATATATAATAACTCATGCATGCTCGCATCATACATCATCTTATATAATAACAAGTCCTACTAATCAAGCATCATCATACAACTTCTACTCGTTATTAATAATAAGTCATACGATCATCATCCTCATAGTCATCGAACCCAACCCTACATAATTGTTCTTAGCACATGATCATCAGTATCAGGTAGGACCTAAACACACTTAAGGTAAAATAGCATAAAACAATATAGACCCTGACTCTCTATTATGAAGAATGGAGATCATCCTGTCTCCAATTCTTGCGCCTCGCTTCCTTTTGCTTCCAAGAATCTCCTTACGACCGTCCATACATTTTTTCCATCCTTTGATTTTCATGTCTCAACTTCTTTTAGAAATCTCGTATGGACAGTTGAGATTCGTAGGATGACCTGGATATATGTTCAAAACACGAAGGCTGCCGCCATTCTGATACATCAAATGAGGCACACAATCCTCTGGGATTCTCTGTTGAAAAACATAGTAATAACTTCGTAGTTAGCAATGATGTACTAGTTTTAGAAGTATGCAAAAAAAATGCATGGATGTCGTAATAGTAAAAAATCTTACCAGGGTATCTCCATAGTAGTTACCGTAGTTCAACACGTGCACTAGTGGCACGTATTGACCATAATGTTGAGGAGTTCGATTGTAGATATTGTAATTCTCAAGATCATTACAAAATCCAACCAGATGAGTTTTCTCCTTGTAAGTTAACTCAGAGCCATCGGTGTAGTAAGTTCTATCTACCATCTTCTGCACATTCTTTGATACTTCAAAATAAGCTGTCAATGGAAATAAGTTGTCAACTATTTTGAAATGAACAATATAAATTAGTTAATAATTAACTATGTTTGAGAAACTCACATAGCGGTAGAACTGGAGGCGTATCAACAAGGACCCAAATGTCCATATTGTCTTGCTCGATTTCAGGATCACCAAGATCCATGGTGACAAGCATACCCTCATCAAAACCATACAATTTGCAAAATGCTTCCCGATTTTTGCAACCAAAATGGGTTACGCTCTCAGCATTATACAACTTTACTTCAAAATCCACATCATGATGGGTCTTTAGGTGAATTTTCTTCGTTTCAAAATTTTCATGGTCCTCAAAATCCATCCTCTCCAAGACATAGCGTCTTGCATGGCATGGGATAAACTATACTCGAATTGTAAAAGATGAAAATTACACGTTGAAATAGTTGAAGTCATGCTTAATTATGAAAAAAACACTTGTCGTCGTTGCGTACCGTTTCAACTTCGAAGGTCTCCTCGAGCTTAATGTTGAAGCGCCGACCATCGTCCAGGTGAGGCCTGTCGCACTGACCTCGATCGTCGTGGCACCAGTCGCACTCCCTCGGGAGACTTCTGTCGTCCGATGATGACATTTCCTGTACGTTCATAATTCAAAGACTAAATTAGATCATTATTATTCAACTAATCATATGCATATGCCTTGCATAGTGCTCTCCAATTTGAGCATTCAATAAGAAAAATCAAATCACAAAATAAAGTAGTATTCAAATTAGGATGCATTCAATTATAATAAAAACTACATCATCTCCATGTGTCCGTACATCAAATATTATCACTAATACACATCGAATACTATCATACATATCGCCAGTACAGCTAGAACCGTAGCGCCCGACGGGTATCGGCACGGGCGGTGGACACCCAAAGGGAAGGAACCATCACATGATCATAGCTCCAGTGAGATCCCTGAAGAACATGCCAGGTATTCTCGAACCTGCCCTCCAACGCAACCATGTAGCGACAGACGTGCTAGTCCTCCTCGCTGACACGGTGACGTACCACCTCCACGGTGTCCGGAAGCCTCGGCACCGTCACTGGCCCACGCGACCGCCACCAAACAAGGATCGGGTCAACGACGGGCTGGCTCCTCACCAAGCTACGCCCCCCGGAAGGTAGCGCCTCCCAGTACCACCCCGGCGGAGCCCAGTCCCGGACATGGCCCATCTGGTCAAGCAGGTGTCGTCCTCCGCCGACTCGACGACGAGGATGCGGGATAGGCATCGTCCACGTCGATGCGGGAATAATTGCTTTAACTAAAAAACTAAACTAGTTCTATTAATTTTCTTGCTAAAAATAAACTACTTCTATAGTAAAATAAACCAGTTTTATTAAATCAACTAGTTCAACTACTAAGCACTTACTATAAATAGAATAATGTAGTACTTACTAAAAATAAACAAGTTTACCTAGTTCTAACTAATTCCATTAAACACTTTCTAAGTAGTACTAATTACTAAAAGTTATCGGGGAGGGGGGGTATATCGACAACGACATACCCAATAACAAAAATAAGAAGAGGAAGAAGAAGAAAAAAAGAGGAGAAGAAGAAAGGAATAGAAGAGGAAGAAGAAGAAAAAAAGAGGAGAAGAAGAAGGAATAATAGAGGAGAAGAAGAACATATACGTAAATTGACAAAGATAATTCTATGAACAAAAAAATCATAAAAATTCTATGAACAAAATTACAAAAGAAAAAAATCATAAAAAATCTATGAACAAAATTAGAGTGAATTCCACTTTTTACCCCATATTTATACATTTGTGACACTAATTACCCCTTCGAGTGTCCATCAGGTAAGGTGTGAGGTGACGCCCTGTATCCAAAAACATGTGGACGGCCACAAGGAGTGGAACAGATAGACAAGAGAAGCTTGGACAAGATCGCCAATGATGCCCTCCGATCCTTACAGTTTTTTTTACGAATCAATGACGCAACATGCCGATCCTATCGACCATAAACAAACAAAATGTAAAACTGGGGTAAAACCGTGTTAAAAGTTTCCAAAATCTGACATTTCGATAAAAGTTCCGCTAAATAGGGTAATATGTGTCATAAATGTACAACTATAAGGTAAAAAATGGAATTCACTCACAAAATTACAACAGAAAAAAATCATAAAAAATCTATGAACAAAATAAAAATTCTATGAACAAAATTACAACAAAAAAATTCATAAAAATTCTATGAAAAAATTGACATATTCTTTGCATATATATGAACACACAAACTTTTGCATATGCAACAATAATATCACCAAAAAAATGTATGAACAGTAAAAAATTCTAACTTTTGCATCTAAACTATACATCTAAATTAATTACAACAATTCAATTAACTATACATCTAAACTATGCATCTAAATTAACTACAACAACTCAATTAACTCTACATCTTAAATTACACATCTAAATTAACTACACATCTAAATTAGGAAATTACGCAACGGGCCGGGGCGGCGATCGACGAGGAGGCTGGCAGGACATGGGGGCGACGGTGAGGGGCGCGGCGACGGCGACGGTGATGGGCGCGGAGACGGCGACGGTGAGGGGGCGCGGCGCGACGGGCGATGAGGAGGCAGGGGCGGCGACAGCGACGGTGAGGGGCACGGCGTCGGCGGCGAGGAGGTAGGGGGCACGGGGCGGCGACAGCGTCTGCGGCCGCGCGGGACGCCGTCAGAGGCAGGGCGATGGCGAGGCGCAGCCTGGCGATGTCGTCGGGCGGGGAAGAACGAACTGAATGAAAAATTTCACAAGTGCTACTTATATAGACGAAGCATTGGTCCCGGTTCGTGACAGAAACCGGGACGAATGCCCCCTGTAGTCCCGGTTGGTGCCACCAACCGGGACCAAAGGACACTTTTCGGCAGCCCAAAGGGCGGGAAGCGGCGCCCTTTGGTCCCGGTTGGTGGCACCAACCGGGACTATAGGGGGCATTCGTCCCGGTTTCTATCACGAACCGGGACCAATTCCCCCCTTTAGTCCCGGTTGGTTCCACCAACCGGGACCAATGGCCTTGCGCTGGCGCGGTGGTGGGAGTTTAGTCCCACCTCGCTAGTTGAGAGTGACCAGCACCTGTTTATAAGCTCCGCTGCCTCTTCCCACTCGAACTCCTCTGAAATGCAGGCTAATGGGCCTAATTGGACACTGCAATGCCTGTGGGCCTACTGGGCCTGCTGCGGGCCTGAATCCTGGCCCATGGTTGGGTTTCTAGTCGTATTCAGGCCGTGCTGGCCCAGTAGGTGCATTTTTTTTCTTTTTTCTATTTATTTTTTCGTTTCTACTTAGAACTAAATACTTATATTTTTTAGTGATTTCTTTTTTCTTTTAGGTGACAAAAATTATAAACTTTCTGTTAGTGCCATTAGCTTTAAAATTTGAATAGTTTAAATTTGAATTTTTTAAAATTTGTGTAAATCACTAGTTTATGAATCACTAGTTTACTAAGTTTGTGTGAAAACACTTTGTAGAATAGTTAAAATTGATTTTTGAGTCAATCTTTTTCCTACTATTTAATAGTAGGTGGCACTTTTTTGTTTTTTTGTTGTGTAGTGATTTCTTTTTTATTTAAGGTCACAAAAATTATAAACTTTCTGTTAGTGCCATTAGTTTTAAAATTTGAATAGTTCAAATTTGAATTTTTTAAAATTTGTGTGAATCACTAGATTATGAATTACTAGTTTACTAAGTTTGTGTGAAAACACTTTGTAGAATAGTTAAAATTGATTTTTGAGTTAATCTTTTTCCTGCTATTTAATAGTAGATGGCATTTTTTTTGTTTTTTTGTTGTGTAGTGATTTCTTTTTTATTTTATGTCACAAAAATTATAAACTTTCTGTTAGTGCCATTAGTTTTAAAATTTGAATAGTTTAAATTTGAATTTTTTAAAATTTGTGTGAATCACTAGTTTATGAATAACTTTACTCAATTTGGTAATTTTAAATAGTCATAACAAATATTATAGGCATTTTTTTTTCTTTTTTGCTATTTATTTTTTCATTTCTACTTAGAACTAAATACTTATAGTTTTTTAGTGATTTCTTTTTTCTTTTAGGTCACAAAAAATAAAAACTTCTCTGTTAGTGAACATAGATGCACTTATAGAGAAAATTAAACATAAATTCATAATCAATTTCTATTTGTGAATTTAGGTCCAATTTCCTCTATAGGTGCACCTATTTTCACTTTGAGAGGAGCTCAACAACGTTGAGAGGGACGGGCTTATAAACAGGTGTGGGCGCCCATTCGGTTGGCGAGCTGGGACTAAACTCTGGGCAAACCCTTTAGTCCTGGTTCGTGGCATGAACTGGGACTAAAGGGGAGCCTTTGGTCCCGGTTCATGCCACGAACCGGGACCAATGGTGGTGGGCCAGGAGCCAGGCCCATTGGTTCCGGTTCGTCCCACCAACCAGGACCAAAAGGTCCAGATGAACCGGGACCAATGGCCCACGTGGCCCGGCCGGCCCCCTGGGCTCACGAACCGGGTCCAATGCCCCCATTGGTCCCGGTTCTAGACTGAACCGGGACTAATGGGCTGACCCGGCCTGGACCAAAGCCCTGTTTTCTACTAGTGATCATTGAATTCGTATTCGAAAGAAGTTTTTAATTATGTAACTTTTTCTCCCGCCACAATCGGTCTCGTATATTAAATTTATGGTCAAAGTTCGACCTCGGGAAACGACGGGCGCACTATATTTTGGAATGGAGGGAGTATGAACTCAATTGTTCAACAGTGTTCTTGTCTGCTAATTACAGCATCATGGCTGATAGAACGGCAGCGAGGGGGCATCTCTCTAACACGAGGATGACCTTAATTAGATATTGAATATATATATTTTTGGGAGAGAGGGACTACGACCCCAAGACTGAGTCGGTTACACGCAAGCCACACAGCCACAACCCATCTATTCAATGATGAACATCTGATCTTATCTGAAGCACCTCCGATCCCCTCCTCTCTCGGTGTTGAGTAGTGAGAGCATTTGCTCCACTCCAACCCTGGCGTCTGCGCCGCTAAGCTTGATGATTAATGGCTCGCAGGACACGAGGCCGCTGCTGATCCAAGACTAGTGAAGCCAGCGACGTCAGGTTGTTTCTGCGTGGAACTCCTGGCGACCCAAAGATGACGGATCCCATAGCACTGACTGTTGAGTCCAGGAACAGCAAGGTATTTGAGCGGAAGTGCACCTCAGGGACGTGGAAAGCCACGTTACCTCCTTCCACCATGCGGTACATTAGCACGGATGAAAAGTCGCCGGGAATGGCCACTGATGCACATGAGTGCATGGCGATGCTGCAGCTTTCATGGAAAGCTGCCATGAGGCTTATAATATAAATTTGTATGTCGAACCATAACCCCAACCCTTTTATACTTTGGTATACTCCAATATCTCATCCACTCTCTATTTATATCCTCTTCTTAGTACTCAATGTTAATGGGATTTAGAGTGGGTTCAACCTAGAGAAACAATTGGTATTTATACCACTAGGATAACTCATACCTATATAGAGTAGTCATATATTGACTCGGGTGAACCTAACTAACTTTGTCATGCAAAAAGACATTCATATATAGCTATGCACGTAACAGTCATACAACTTCTATGCTCAACAGATTCTCAGAAAAGCACATTGCATGCATGAGATAAATTCCAAAATGAAAGAACAACCTAATGATACTTTGCTGAAAATAGAAATTATACTAGGGGAAAGTTCATGGATGAACCCGGGTCCATATGAACCCACTTCAAAAAGCTCATTTTTAAATGCTAAAAAAATCTGAAAAAAGTTGCACAGGTACGTCTCCATGTTCTATGTGCGTGCATAAAGTTTCAAGAAAACAATAACTTTTTTTGTGGCCTGTGCAAAAAAGACAAAAAGTTATGTCTGTGGAACGCTATTTAAAAGAACTAAAATTTGTCTTTTTTGCGGAGACAAAACAAAAAGACATTTTTCCACAAAACTTTGTGCGGCACATCGCGCACCCGTATTTGCGAACATGTATGCGTGGAAATTTTCTTTTGAATTTTTTGGCATTTTAAAACATGTTTAAAATGCATTTTTTAATGGGTTCAGGACGTGCCCCCTCTTATCCTAGGCTCTTACTACAGGAACAACACATCATGTGCTTCAACCGTTGCTCCTGTAGTCCCGTTCTCTCAGTGTTCAACAAACGAACAAGGATGTGAGCAATAACGACTCAAAGGCACTGCTCTCAGTGGCAATTTTAACTCCCTTAACCGGCCAACATGTGGTTTATGTGGCCGTTGGTGAAAATCTTTGGGAAAAAGCCAATGAAAATCTTCCTGGTGGTCCATAACTTCCTTTCTCGTACGGATTATGACAAAAACACCCGGTTTATGACCATTTTTTCATGGTGATTATGAAAATAATATTTAATCCTGGCCCTCATCTACTCCATGCATTTTTCTTCACACTACTCCTAGTGTGCCATGTATTTTGCCTTTTCCTGACTTCATTAACATTCAACAACTAGGGTTCAACACATTCATATTCGTACATCCATAACCAGGACTTGTACACAGATAGGTAAGTGCGCATAGAAAAGTATATATGGTGATATGTGCATTATAAAACACTCAAATGATGTACACTTATGTTACAAAGTATCGATATATCTTTTTTTCTTTTCACAGTCCAATAAAGTCATTTGTTTTACAAAACTTTACGAGTTGGATTGTTCTAACATATTATATGTAGCCACTACCCCTCAATTCATTTTTATTGTATATGTGTGCACCACTGCATATGCTCATTAACACTAGGAATAGCTGACAACGATTTGTAGATGGGATTCAAGGATAAATACGACATCTAGAACACCATAAAGCGCTTTCATCTACTGCCAAAATGTATCACACTCTTGGGCATTGACACCAAGCCTAGTAACCAGAAGACATATAAATCTTCCTCGAGTACCGGTAGGAAGACAATCTGCTTGTCATAGAACTCTCAGAATAAAATTACCATACATCCAACAAAGTGCATGGCAAATCAGCAATGCCCGGGTCAGGTTTGCCACGAGGCAATGCACAGTGTGAAATATATGATTCTACACATCTATAAAATCTGGAGAAATAAATGTATCCACTTCAAATTCTGAATATGCATCTTCTGGGACATATGATTGCATGATGCAATTTACCACATGTTTATCAAGGGATAATTATCCAGAAATATTATAAGTAGAGGCCTTGGCCAGAAAAACAACAATAGTAAAGTAACTATCACCTATCCTCTATGCAACACATTTTATTCTTCTTCATCAACTGGCATCATCCATTATTCGTCGTCCCACGGATAAAAAAACATTGAGAAGCCATCAAGCCGGGGAGCCTTGTCAGGGTGCATTAGTCAAATAGCAGCTCTAACCTCGCCTGCCTAGTGGTCTATGCGGTTTGCGGCAGATACAACAACCTGCTTGGATTTTTTTTATCGCCGCTGGAGTGAAATACATGAGCCTCCACAGTATGAAGATGTTTGTTGGGACCTGAAGGTGGAACTTGCATTTTTGGGGGTTTTGTAGCAGCCCATCAGCATCTGTGTGACAGAGAGGCAGCCAGAACCTCAAACCTTCCATCTTTTGGTATACTCCAATATATCATACTCCATATATCCCATAAAATCCGGAGAAATGTATCCACTTCTTAATTCTCAATGACTGTGGGAATGCGAATTAGTCAAATGTGGAGAAGAACTTTGTATTTATAGTAGTAGGATATAAAACTATAGCTCTATATATTCATGAGATGTCATATAAGTATATAACTATGATGAACGCACCAAAGTTTGTCATGCACAAAGACGGTCATACATGTAGAACAATCATATATAGTTAACATCTATGTTCAACTGATTAGTGAGTACATGACATACATGAGCTAAATTCTAAAATCAAAGAAGGCATGTTAAAATTATGTTTTTTCGAAAAGGAGGATTGCCCCCGGCCTCTGTATCAAACCATGCACACAACCATTGTTAATATTTGTAAACAATCGGAGAACGTCGTACCTCGTTGGAGGCGACGGTTGCGTGTTATATAGGCAGGGGCATCTCCCTGATAAGCATACAAAGTTGTTGGGATTACATCTTGAGGAACAAGGAATATCTAAAGAGATAGAGAGATAAGAAGTTACAACAAGATGGACTCTATATATCTAGCCGGGCCAGGTTCTGGCCGGTGCGCCCTATGGGCCTACTGCAATATGTAACACCCTCCCATAATCACAACTTGGACAAGTTGAGATTACGCTTAAATTCCTCAAAACTTCTTGCAGGCAAAGCCTTGGTAAATCCATCAGCAACTTGATCTTGAGAATGAATAAACAGAACATCCAATTTCTTGGCAGCAACCCTTTCTCTGACAAAGTGAAAGTCTATTTCGATATGTTTAGTTCGTGCATGAAAAACTGGATTAGCAGAAAGGTATGTAGCACCAAGGTTATCACACCATAAGCATGGAGCTTGTTTGCAGCGTATGCCAAGCTCCTTAAGCAGAGACTGAACCCAGATAATTTCAGCAGTAGCATTTGCTAGTGCCTTGTATTCTGCTTCTGTGCTGGATCTAGACACAGTAGCTTGCTTTTTAGCACACCAAGAAATCAGATTTGGACCAAAGAACACAGCAAAGCCACCAGTTGATCGTCTGTCATCTAGACAGCCGGCCCAATCAGAATCAGAGAATGCACTGACAAGTGTTGATGGTGACTTGCTGAAAGTTAGTCCAATACTCGAAGTATTTTTAACATATCTAAGTATGCGTTTGGCAGCTGTCAAGTGTACTGTAGTAGGTGCATGAAGGAACTGACATACTTTGTTCACAGCAAAAGAAATATCAGGCCTAGTCAAGGTTAAATATTGTAATGCACCAACCATACTTCTGTACCTGGTGCTATCCTCTTGGTTCAAGAGTTCTCCTTCTGACAAGGACAATTTTTCTGAGCTGGACAAAGGTGTCAATGCTGGCTTGCAACCTTTCAACCCTGCTTTGGCTACAAGATCAGTGGCATACTTTTCTTGAGTAAGATAGAGATCATTTCCTGCTCTCTTTACTTCAATGCCAAGAAAATAATGCAGGTCTCCCAGATCCTTGAGAGCAAATTCAGAATTTAAATCTTTTAGCAACCCTGTGACAGCCTCATCTGATGAACTTGTGACTATAATATCATCAACATATATAAGGACAAATATGGAGGTATTTGACTTATTATAAATGAACAATGAGGTGTCAGATTTGGAAGGAGCAAAACCAAGTGCCTGAAGTTTTGAGCTCAACCTGGAATACCATGCTCTGGGGGCTTGTTTTAAACCATACAAGGCCTTATCAAGCTTGCAAATGTGAAGGGGTTTACTTTTGTCCTCAAACCCAGGAGGTTGTTGCATGAACACTTCCTCTTCCAGAACACCATGAAGAAACGCGTTCTGAACATCTAGCTGACGGAGACTCCATCCCCTAGACATGGCAATAGACAAAACAAGGCGAATAGTGGCAGCCTTTACAACCGGACTAAATGTGTCCTCATAGTCTAAGCCATACCTTTGTTTAAAACCTTTTGCAACTAGTCTGGCTTTGTAGCGATCAATAGTTCCATCAGACTTCTTCTTTACTCTGAAAACCCATTTACAATCTATCACATTTTTACCTTTTCCTTGATGTGCAGAGGGAAAAACAGTCTCGTCGAACACAACATCACGGGATATATAGACACGAACCGTGGATACATCAAGGCACTTGACACCTTTATGTTGTGGACTATAGCCAATGAAGACACATTGTTTTGACCGAAAAAGGAGCTTGCGATTGTTGTAGGGACGAAGATTTGGCCAGCATGCACAGCCAAACACTCGGAGGGATTTGTAATCGGGTTTGGTGTGAAGAAGGTGTTCTACCGGAGTTTCATTGTTGATGACTCTACTGGGGAGAATATTAATAAGATGAACTGCGGTGAGAAAGGCTTCATCCCAGAATTTTAATGGCATAGAGGCAGCTGCAAGAAGAGCTAGGCCTACTTCAACGATATGTCTATGCTTACGCTCAGCAGACCCGTTCTGTTGGTGAGCATGAGGACACGATATGTGGTGAGATATGCCAATCTGTTGAAAGAAGGAATTGAGGTTTTTGTATTCCCCTCCCCAATCAGATTGGATAGCTAGAATTTTGCAGTTGAACTTTCTTTCTACAAGTGCTTGAAAGTTGTGAAAAACTTGAAACACATCAGATCTCTTTTTGAGGAGATAAATCCACGTGTACTTACTAAAATCATCGATAAAGCTTACATAATAAGTGTGGCGCCCAACTGAGGTAGGCGCAGGACCCCAAACATCAGAGAAAATGAGTTCAAGAGGCTTGGTAGAAACACTTGTAGATATAGGATAAGCTAACTGGTGACTTTTAGCACGTTGGCATGAGTCACAAATAGTTTCACAATTACGCTCACCAACAAACGGGAGCTTATTCTTTCTAAGCAATTTCTCAATCAAAGGAAACGATGCATGTCCTAATCTATCGTGCCATCGTGTTGAAGACACTTTGGTGACACCATAGGCTTGTTTATTTAATCTCCTAAGCTCCGGAATCAACGGGTAGAGCCCTCGAACGCATCTACCTCGATAGAGGATTTTCCTCGTGACCTGATCCTTGATCAAAAAGAAAAACGGATGAAACTCAAGGAATACATGATTATCGAGAGCAATGCGATGAATGGAAAGGAGATTCTTTGATGCAGTAGGGACATGCAAGATTTTCCTGAGACGAATATTTTTGTGGGGAGTTTTTATTACTGAATGACCAATATGACTAATGCTCATACCTTCTCCATTGGCGGTATGAACTTTGTCTTGCCCGCGATACTTCTCGCGCATGGTCACCTTCTCCAACTCCCCTGTGATGTGATCTGTCGCGCCGCTGTCCACGTACCAGTTCGTGTCGACGTCGTAGGAGCCGTCGACTGCCCCCGCAACCTTCTCATCTTGGGAAGATTCTTCATCTTCCTCGTAGCGGTACCAGCAGTCCCGCGCGGTGTGGACTGGCTTGCCACAGATTTGGCAGCGCGGGACGTCAGGAGCAGCTCGTGGACGGCCTCCGCGGCGACCCTTGTTGCTGTTGTTGTAGGGCCGACCGCCGCCGCCGTTGCCGTTGCGTGGAGGAGGGTTGCCATCGCCGCCTGATGGCTTGCCCTTGGTGCGCTACGGCCCACGGTAGCGAGAAGAGCTGCCGCCGCCGCGTCCGCCGCCACTGCGGCCGCGAGAGGCCGCGTTAGCAGAGGATTTGAAGCCTCCACCGGATCCTGCCGTGCTGTAAAGGGCGAGACGCTGATCGAAGTTACTCATCTGGGCATAGAGATCGTCGATGCTGATGGGCTCGGTGCGGGCGTCGTTGGCGGAGACAAGAGGTTGGTACTCCATGTCGAGGCCGGAGGTGATGTAGGAGATGAGCTCATCATCATCGATGGGCTTGCCAGCAGCTGCAAGCTCATCCGCCAGAGACCTCATGTGGGCGAAGTAGGCGGCCACCGACTGCGTCCCCTTCTGCGTCGTGGAGAGCGCGACTCTGATGTTGTTGACGCGCGCCCTGGAGTGCGACGAGAACATGTGGGCAAGTGCTGCCCAGAGCTCGTGCGGCGTGGCTATAGATGTGACCTGCACGAGGACCTCCTTGGTGAGATTATTGAGCAAGTATCCAAGTACATGCTGCCCTTCTTTGAACCAGATCGGATGGAGAGGGTTGGGTGTTTGCTCCTCCTTCCCGTCCTTGTCCTTCGTGACGATGAACTTGGCGGGCTCCGGCATCGTCCCGTCGACGTAGCCGAAGTAACCAGCACCTCTCAGCTGCGACATCACCTGGGCACGCCACAGCACGTAGTTGGTGCGGGTAAGCTTCTCGGCGACCTGCCCCATGGAGGCGGTCTGAACGGAGCTTGAGGAGGACGACATGGCTGGTGGTAGGTTTTGCTAGATGTAGTGGATAGAGGAGGCTCTAATTACCATGTAAACAATCGGAGAACGTCGTACCTCGTTGGAGGCTACGGTTGCGTGTTATATAGGCAGGGGCATCTCCCTGATAAGCATACAAAGTTGTTGGGATTACATCTTGAGGAACAAGGAATATCTAAAGAGATAGAGAGATAAGAAGTTACAACAAGATAAACTCTATCTATCTAGCCGGGCCAGGTTCTGGCCGGTGCGCCCTATGGGCCTACTGCAATATGTTTAACAATATTGTGTTATTTTTTCGACAAGATAGAAATTACTCCCTCCGTTTCATAATATAAGAACGTTTTTGACACTACACTAGTGTAAAAAATGCTTTTATATTATGGGACATAGGGAGTAACAGACTTGTACTATAGTATCACCTCATCATGCGTTTGAATTGATGCTCCCACTCTCTTGTTTAGCAAATGAACACGAAAGGAGAAGCGACCCGAGGACACAGTCCCACTCTAGTATAAGAGATGGCTATTAGAGGCAAGCCAAAAAACTTATTGGCCCATAAGCCAGCACACAGTGGTCAGTGGTAGGATAACGACTAGTGCGTTTTTATTTAACCATACACGTCGACGCATGTCTATGTGAAAATTAAAAATCAATACCTTGGCTATTTTCTTCCAAATAATATTAACCAAGAATAGTCATCATGCTAGATCATGTATGAAGATATATTGTACTTGTATTTCACCCTAGTCATGTCGCTTCCTCTCCTCTGGTTATAGACGCCACTGTGGGGAAGGCATCAAGCTAGTCCCCTGTTGCTCCCCGTCACTTGCGAGCAGGGGGCCTTTTACTAAACCGACATGTCCTTCACAGCCAGATCCTGCTAGGCTCGTGAAACTTAACAGGATTTTGCAGTTTTGCCTGCACATTTTACGGAGTCTCCAGGGCCTGCATAAGCGATTGACCTGACCAAGGTCGCTTCGACGCACGCACGCACGCAGCCACTCGCTCTACTTGTCCCCTGCTTTGTCGAAACAGATCTACCAATGTAATACAGGCAGAGCCATGATACAACAGATGCACGTAATAGTGTCAGTTACTTTAGGGCTTGTTCGGTTAATCCCTCCCACAAGGAGATTGGAGAGGTTTGGAGGGGATTAAGGAAGATTTTGACTTGTAGTGGATTTTATCCCGCACAATCCCCTTCAACCCCCTTCAAATCCCAAGGAACCAAACAAGACCTTACTAAGTTCCCATCTCAATCCTAAATTCCTAATTAATAAGAACACACAGTGAAAATGCAAACCGAACCACACACATGATGAACTAATGTAACAAATATAGTCAGATCGTACCTAGATAGTAGCTATATAGATGACTAAAGCATAGCAGTCTACTCCTTTAGTTGAGCACTGGTACTACTAGATGAACTTGTCCTCATAGGGCTCATCAGATGCATGAATTTGGAGGTCTAAACTGAGACATTTGACGTCATGTTAGCAGTTACTGATAAAGCAGAACCTACCTAACTTCTTGCATGAACTTTTGCAAACTGAAATCATTGTGTTTCAATATGACCTAACAACTACTCCCTTCGTTTCAAATTACTTGACCCATATTTATCTAGACACGAATGTATCTAGACACTAAACAAGTATAGATACATCTGTACTTAGACAAATTCAAATCAACTAATTTGGAACGGAGGGAGTATTAACTTTGGTTCAAGCACTAAACATCAAGATACATACTAGTACAAAACAGATGGTGACTCACCCCTTTATCAATTTAGTGTACCACATAGAAAATACCACAAATATGTCAGGTGTGAGCTTTTTTTATGCTTTTCTCCAACTGTCTTGGCCATTCCTTATCTGGCCTGGCTGCTGGTGCTGGGTGATGGTAGACCAGGTACACAAAGCCATTAAAACTCCCATTTGCATCTTGGGTCCCTTGGGTGATCCTAGGAGAAGTTGGTTGCATCTCATCCAAGAGCATACAAAGTGGGTCAGCTCGTGCTCGAGCATGCTTTTGCAATGATGTGGCTGGACAACCGTGTTCATCTCCCTGGACCAGCCTAGCACACTATTTCACAACTGAAGCTGTGTTCTGTTATACTCGATTATCTCGCACCCTATGGTGTATGAAGGAATATTCTTTTAGGAAAGTATATGAAGGAATATATTCCACCTTCCTTATTAATTTCTCAACAACAGTGGCTTAAAGGCAAGTTTTTTTTAAACATAGAACCGTAGAACAATCATGGACAATTGGTGCCAGACGGGTTGAATAAGGAGAAGAGCTTAGTATTTATACTACTATTGCACCTATAAAGGGGATAGTCATATAATTTTGTTGAACCCAAATAACGTTGTTATGTACCATATAGCTTGGACTATCATGTAACTGCTATGCTCAACCAATCAGCGGATATGAACCTGGAGCTTGCTGAAGTTACAAACTGATATGTTATACAATTTGCACCTAATCCATGTTGAAGAAGCTCTGTCTCCCAATTGGCTCCATATCCGGGAGGAAGAAGTACGGCCGCCCTTCGACCAACAGATCCGATGGCATGGAAGAAGCGGCCGGCAGCTAAGCGTCGTGGCTGGCGCCGTAGCCATTCACCAGCAGCCATTGGGATGAGCACAAATCCGATCTGGACTTCCATCTTTCCCCTGCTTCAACTCCACCACCACAGCGACCATAGAAGTAAGAGAGGGAGCGGAGCACCTCCAGAACAGGGGACTAGGCGAGCTTATTGGTGGAGTACCTCCGATGCACCTCCAGAACATGCATCTGAACATCTGATCTCATCTGAAGCACCTATGTTGCCTTCCTTGCACGGTGTTGAGTAGTGAAGGCAGCCGCTCAAGGCCAACCCTCGTGCCTGCACTAAGCTCGGTAATTAATCGCCCGCTGGACACGACGCCGCTGCTGATCCAAGAATAGAGGAATCATCGGCGGCAGGTTGTTTCATGAGCCCTGCCCCTTGAACATGAGTTTTGCGACAAGACCCTCGGTCTGCTGCATGGGACGGCCCGTGACACAGCGACCTCCAAGGCTATTGCACTGGCTGTTGAGTCCAGGAAGGCTACCATGAGGCCTATAATATAAATATGCATGGTGAAACATAACCCCAGCCCTTCTATATTTTGGTATACTCCAATATCTCATCCTCTCTCTATTTATATCCTCTTCTTAGTACTCAACGTGAATGAGATTTAGAGTGGGTTAAACATAGAGAAACACTTGGGATTTATACCACTAGGATAACTCATAGCTATATAGAGTAGTCATACGACTCAGGTGAACCTAACTAGCTTTGTCATGCAAAAAGACATTCATATATAGCTATGCATATAACAGTCATGCAACTTCTATGTTCAACAGATTTGCACAAAAGCACATTGCATGCATGAGAGAAATAATGAAAGAAGCAACCTGATGATACTTTGTTGAAGATAAAAATTATACTAGGCTCTTACTACAGGAACAACACATCATGTGCTTCAACTTTTGCTCCCGTTCTCTCAGTGTTCAACAAACGAACATGGACTGAGCAATAGCGACTCAAGAGCACTCCTCTGAGTGGAGAAAATTTCTCCCTTAACCGGCCAACATGTGGTTTATGTGTCCGTTGGTGGAAATCTTTGGGAAAAAGCCAATGAAAATCTTTCTGGTGGTCCATAGTGCCCTTTCCTATACGGATTATGACAAAAACACCCGGTTTATGACCACTTTTTCACGGTGATTATGAAAAGAACATGAGTAAAATTCATCAACAGTCACTAAGCTCGTTCGTCGCGTGCAAAAAAGTCACTGAATTCAGAAACTGTAATGTTCGGGTTGACAAACTTGTTCCGCGTGCGCACATACGGTCACCGCGTCCGTTTTCATACGTATTTTGCTTGTGTGGTGTTGTCTCACTCGCTGTACGTTGCCACCTCATCGTTCGAGGGACTGCAGCAGCGAAATATCGCGACGGGAGGGTGCTTTATGCAAAATGCCACGGCGGGCCAATTTCCCAAATTTCCGCCGCATCCCTAACCCTAAATCCCCAATTTCTCTGTTCTTCTTCGTCTCGTCGCTTCCTCCTCTGTTTCCTCCTCTCTTTTCCGTCATATCTTTTCCGTCGATTGTTCATCCTCTTCGCCATGGCAGGCCTCGGTAGCTCGTCCGCCGCCAACTCCGGGAGGCGCCTCCCTTTAATCGATTGCTCGGACTGCACAAGGTATCATCATTGACCTCGCAGTAGCATCTCTCTCTCTCTGTGTGTGTATGTGTGTGTGTGTGTCTGTGTGTGGGTGTGTGTGTGTGTGTGTGTGTGTCTTACATCACTCATGTCTTGTGCAGGTTACATGCGATTTTTGGCATTGGGAGCAGAATTATGAGGCATATCTCATTGAGCATGGTCATCTGAATGATAGTGGACATGAAGATGTAGCTGTACAGGAGATGGAGGCTACCATGTTGAAGAAGAAGAAGGAGGAGGAGGCCACCATGTTGAAGAAGAAGGAGGAGGAGGAGGAGGAGGAGGAGGCCACCATGTTGAAGAAGAAGAAGAAGAAGATGGAGGAGGAGGAGGAGGACGCAAGGAAGGAGATGGAGAAGGGTGAAATGATGATGTTGATGATGGCACTGTTAAATTTAGGGATTGAAGTAGTTAAGCTGTTGAAATGTGTTATTGTGCTACTGCTTGTGATGGTTGTTGTAGGAGTAGTTGCATTTTGAGATTGCAAAGTTAGTACATTCTGTAATCCTGACTTGATTTCAATATGTGGCAATGTAATGTTCATGAGTACCAACCTAGGCCATTGTCGAGGCCTTATCGACAAGCCTTGAAAACCCTACCAACTTTGGCCATTGTCGAGGCCTTGTCGACAACCCTCCATAACCCTACCAACCTAGGCCATTGTTGAGGCCTTGTCGACAACCCTTGACAACCCTACCAACTTAGGCTATTGTCGAGGCCTTGTCGACAAACCTCCATAATCCTACCAACTTAGGCTATTGTCGAGGCCTTGTCGACAAACCTCCATAACCCTACCAACCTAGGCCATTTTCGAGGCCTTGTCGACAAGCCTTCACAACCCTACCAACCTAGGCTATTGTCGAGGCCTTGTCGACAAACCTCCAAAACATTGTAAACATAAATTAAATGAAGATGGGCAGAGGATCAACTATGACCAGCATCCATTATATATGATCAGCATCCACTATGATCAGCATCAAATATATGAAGGTAAAAGTGGAAAGTGGACATGATATGTACTCCAACAGCATAACCACAGTACT
Source organism: Triticum urartu (assembly GCF_003073215.2). Taxonomy (NCBI): domain Eukaryota; kingdom Viridiplantae; phylum Streptophyta; class Magnoliopsida; order Poales; family Poaceae; genus Triticum; species Triticum urartu. The sequence continues at coordinate 29,207,622 of NC_053023.1, read as the reverse complement.
CTCATAATTAACAGTGCACTACAAGTACCATAGAATCTTTGAGAAGCATAAAAGGAGAAACAAGAGTACCATATGATATAACACCATCAACTATTGCTTTACAAGCACCAAAATAAACTCTCTGATGGAGTAGCCAATCACAGTAACACCATCAACTAATGCATTGCAAGGTTCAATCCTTGAATACGTCAAACATGGATGTTCTGGTTCCTGGGTAGTAACCTGTCCAGCTTGAACCAACTCTAGTACTTCTCCTGTCAGCAGTAGCTGCCTTTGCTGCTGCTTGATTTTCCTTCTTCTTCTGTTGCTCAATTCTCTTTTCTTCTGCAGCAGCTGCCTTTGCTGCTGCTTGAGCTAGCTTCTTCTCCTCCTGTGCCTTCCTTTTCTCCTCTGCTGCTTGTGCCTTTCTCTGTTGTGTTTCAAGCTTCTTTTGTTCTGCAGCTTCTTTCTTCCTCTGAAGTTTCTCCGCAGCTATAGCCTTCTTCTCTTGTGCTTTCTTGTCTGCTTCTTGTAGCTTCCTCAGGACTTCTGCTTCTTTCTTCTCTTCAAATTGCCTCAATTTCTCTTTTTTTCATTTGTTCTGCTTTTTGGGCAATACTGGTTCCCACAGATGGACCAGAGGCAACAGCTTCTCTTGCAGTAACAATGAAAGTGGAATCTGGTAATGGCCCTGGGTGAGTTCTTGGTTGAGTAGGAGGTGGAAGCTGCAAAAAGTTAAGCCATGGCATCATGTAAGAACACAACAACAAAGAATACTCTAACAACATTGTATGATCATGCACAATATATGGCCTGGTTTCACATTCTAAACTTACATTGTCCATCATCTCTTTCAACATGGTCTCCTCCAAGTTTGCATATGTGGCTCTCTCATGTTGTCCTAGCAGCATATACTCCTGATCACCATGAATTGTATGATCCTGAACATCTTTCCAGTTAGTGCACATAAAAAAGCAACATAATTGTATGTAATGGACACACTGAAGTTACCTGGGTAATCACAGGCTCAGTCTCCTCATCTGACTCAGCTACCACTGTTCTGCCCCTCTTCTTGGGTTGCTTTTTTGGTGGCATGCCAGCTTTGTAAGAACTGCATCCACCTTTGTTGTGGCCTGCAAGACCACAATGGCTGCAATGAATAATGACCCCATGCCTTGACAGCTTCACCCCTCCCTTCTTGCTTGGTTTTTCTTCAGGTTGTTTCCTTCTGTTCTTCTTTTTCCTCCCAACTTTCTTTTCATACTTTGGAGGATCAATGTTAGGGCACTGGACAATGTGGTTCCACTCTGTCATGTCTCTAAGTGGCATCAAGAAGTGAGCATAAACCCTGTTGTAGCTCTCAACTGAGTAGCAAGAATTAACAAAATCCACTGGATTAAGTCTTGCTTCTCTCATACATGCAACTGCATGATGGCATGGAATACCAGTCAAATTCCACCTTTGACAGCTGCATGCCAAGTTCTGCAACTCCACAATGTAATCCCTACCCATGCTAGCAACAGAATAAACACCATCTCCTGCTTCTAATGGATAACAATTGTTGGACAATTCAATGTACTTGTCCAGTTTCTTTTGAATTTTGGGACATATGGGTCCTGTAAACAATAGTGCTTCATCTCTTTTGTTGCACATCCTTGTTGTGAGCTGGTTGAAAATTCTCTTAATCATTGCTAGAATGGGAAGTTCCCTTGCCTCAAGAATATACCTACATAATGGCATGATCATGTGTTGGAATTTGGAATTTAAGTAAAAAGGTTTGTGAGCTACAGAGCAATGTTGATAAACTAGAGATCAAGGTTTACTTGACTTACTTATTGAAAACCTCAGAAATATTGTTGAGCAGGAGGTCACATTTGGGCCAGTCTCTCTGAAAAGCTTTCACCCACTGGTTAGGGGGTAATTCTTCCAGCCAACTGTATGCATCAATGTTTATGATCTTCATCTCCTCCATTGCCTCATCAAACCTATCAGTTGTTGTGCATCTTGCAATTTTCCATAATTGATTTTTTAGAACTTCTCCTCTGAATTCTTTGTTAAAGTTCTGCCATAGATGTCTCACACAGAATCTATGCTCTGAGTAAGGGAAAAACTTTTGTACAGCATTGATCAAGCCCTACAAATAGAGTCAAACATTTGAAAAGTTCATTCAACATGCATATAACTTAGTTAAAATGCAGAAAATACATTACAAACTTGGACAGTAAGTTACCTTCTGTTTGTCTGACATAAAAGTCCACAATGATGTGTCCTGTATTCCAAGATCTTTCTTCAGAGTTTGCATAAACCAGTTCCAGCTCTCTGTGTCCTCAATTCCCACTACAGCAAATGCAAATGGGAATATGCAGTCATTTGGGTCAACTCCAACAGCAGTTAACAAAATTCCTCCACTGTTGGTCTTCAGGTGGCATCCATCCAGACAAATCACTGGCCTGCACCCTTCCATGAAGCCCCTTTTGACTGCATCAAAGCTAAAATAGCAATGCTCAAACCTACCTTATTCATTGACACCAAGATAGAAAGTACTTCCTGGATTTGCTCTCCTAAGCTCACTTGCAAAGTCCCACAACTTGTTGTATTGGGCATCTTCATCTCCATATATTAAGTTCTGAGCTAACTTCCTTGCTCTGCCAAGCTTTGATCTAGAGACCTTCATGCACCAATCCTTCTGCACTAGCCTTCCTAAATTCATCAAACTGATGTTCTCATCTGCTCTAACAGTCTCAATGTACTTCTCTGCAATGAATCTGTAACTAAAACCCCTGATTTTCCACTTCTTTGCACAAGTGTGCACATCAACTAATCTCTTTATCATGAAGCACTTGCTTCTATTGTCATAAGAAGCCCACATGTACCAGGGGCAACCTTCTTCACACCTAGCAGCAAGTCTCCGTTGGTCATTTGTTGGCATCTGTATAGACACTCTGTTTTTGCAGCTATACTCTTTGATAGCCCTTCTCAGCAATTTAACAGAGTCAAACACTTGCCCTACTTTGAAAGTAGGATTCAACATGTCCTCTGGTGCAAATGTTTTGAACTTCAACCTTAATTCCTCATCATCTGAATCAGGCAACTGTAGGTCCTCTTGTTCTGAATCCTCGCTGGGCTCTACAACTTTCTTCCCTTTCAAATCATGTAGGCCTGCAACTGAATCATCATACAAATCATCATCATCCTCTGATATGTGGTAGTCACTATCCACAAGCTCTGGAACATAGTCCTCATCATCTGACTCTGAATCTGTGTCATAATCTTCATCTAATGGTGACCTCCTTTTCTGACTTTTAGCCCTATTTGCAATATTGTTTGAGTTGTGTAACTCTGACTTCATTGGACTAATGAGAGGTGGCAGCTCAGCTTTAGGGAACCTAACTACATCATCATGAACCTGACCTGTTTCCTAGCTCTGCTCAATGCTATTGTCAGTAGCAACATAGAAGCACAGTAACTTTTTCCCAAGTGCTACTGGACATGACATGTTTTCTGTGTCTTCACATGACCTGATTTCTGCCAAGCCATTGGGCATCATCTCAAATCCAGGCAGACACCAGAAGACCCTTGCAGACCCAGAAATATCAAAGGATAATTTCCACAGCATGTCTTGGATACTGCTCAACCACCAATACCCTCTATCACAGTAATCAAACCATGCCATTTGTCCATTGATGTAAGACTTGTTTGTGCCTTCTCCAATGAAAAACCCACCATAATTCACAGCCACAGTAAACATATCCTCTAGATCAGCACCTATATGTATAGCAAATAAATTCAGTTAGCACATACAGTCAGGTAGCATATACATTCAGTTTAGTTAATTCAAATAGCTCACAAATTCAGTTAGCTCATACATTCAGTTTAGTTAATTCAAATAGCTCACTAATTCAGTTTACCACTTGGCTAAAAAATTCAGTTCATATAGATTCAGTTAGCATATAGATTCAGTTAGTAAACATTTTACTGTAGACAAGTTCAGTTAACGCTAACATGTGTCATTCAGTTCCCAACAGAGAAACATAGCCGGGCTTAATTTTTGCATGACTAACATGTGCCAACTGTTACCTTCAAACCGTAGGAAAAAGGCCTAAAACAGAGTCAATCTTAACCCCCCTAAAAAACCATACTTTCATAGTTATCAGGGAACAGAACAGAGCCAGGCTTAACCCCCCTCAAAACCATACTTTCTGTACCGGACCAAGCAATGCATCACATCCAAAACGAGGAGCAACAAGGACATGAACACGAGGAACAGGGACATATGAACATGAACACGAGGAGCGGGGGGGTGGCGATCACTCACCGTAGACGGGGGGTGGCTCTCCATCAGGTCGCAGCCGCGGTGCCATGCTTCGAATCGACGGCGAACTCACACGCGTAGGCGCCGCCGCCGCCGCCGTGCGTCAGATTGAAAACCCTAGGCGATCAGCGTCGCCTCCTCCTCTTTCCTTTCCTCCTTTCTCTTCTCTTTCCCTGAATCGACTGGTTTTGAAGCGGGTCGACGGTGTCGAGGTGGGCTCGAGGGGTCTTTCTGCAAACTGCAGTATGAACGTGGTAGCATTTTTGCGATATGGCCCTCCAGTTGCGACATTTCGCTGTTGCAGTCCCTCGAACGATGAGGTGGCAACGTACAGCGAGTGAGACAGCGCCACGCAAGCAAAATACGTATGAAAACGGGCGCGGTGACCGTATGTGCGCACGCGGAACAAGTTTATCAACCCGAACATTACAGTTTCTGAATTCGGTGACTTTTTTGCACGCGACGAACGAGCTTAGTGACTGTTGATGAATTTTACTCAAAGAACATTTAATCCTGGCCCTCATCTACTCCATGCATCTTTCTCCCACTACTTCTAGTGTGTATTTTGCCTTTTCCATACTTCATTGACATTCAACAACTACGGTTCAACACATTCAGATTCGTACCGCCATAGGACTTGTACACAGATATGTAAGTGCGCATAGAAAGGTTAATGTTCTTTAACATGACAAGATCAGATGAAGTAGCTACGCTGTGGTGTACTCCCGGACAGAGTAGTAATCACTAGTAGAGTAAGGCGTTTTGGCTCCCAGGAGAAGGGAGTAGTTATCTTCATCGGCAGTCGACCGAGACTTAAACTATATTCGTGAGGTCTTAACATTCCTGTAAAAAATTTTTTTAATTTTTTCTTTCTTTTTGTTTATATGTTGTGTCACTAGATTGAGACTTGGTTAAGTCTTGATCGACGGAGATTTAGGGACTGTTCAGAGTCCCTCCGCTCCACGCTGCTCCTCCCGGAGTTGGTGAAGTTTTAGTTCAAAACTATGGAGTGAGTGAATCGGTACTCCCCAGATTCCTAAAATCCAGAAAGCTGGTGGACTCCCGAACAGCCCCTTAGTCACACCCTATCTTCATTCCAACTGCTTTTTATTCCTTTCTAGATATGTTTCTTAAGATCGACTCTGTTTCTTTAATTATACAGGGCAAAGCCCATGCCTCTGCTACACATTGAACTTGAAGAGGTCGACTCTGTTCCTATGAAAATTTTCTTTTGGAACCATAGTACTACTCCCTCCTTTCCATATTACTTGTGGCTGATTTAGTACAACTTTATGCTAAATCAAGGACAAGTAATATGGAACGGAGGGAGTACTTGTTAGTAGCTCTATTATCAGGGGTGCGAGAAGTCCAATGGCGATTAATTTGATCACTCTGCTGGATACACCACGAAAATCATTACTGGTTATCGAATGACAGTTCGAGAGCAAGTGATCGGTTCGTCACCCTGCTGCCTCAAGTCGCCGCGAACTGGGCGCCGGCCGGCGTCAACCCGGGCGAAACGCCGTTGCCAAACACCCCTGTCTCCGTGACCCAACTCTCGATCATCTCCTGCGCCGCGCGCCCGTTGTCGGCCGGCACCATGTGCCCAGCGCCGTACACCACGACGTGCGTCAGTGCCCCGGACCGCTGCACGTACCCGGCGAGCTCCGTCTCCTCGCCGACGCCGCCGGTCCGCCACACTGCATGCTCGGCCTCCTCGAACGCGTGCAGCCCGCCCCACCGGAGCTCCTTCATCCACGCCTCCTGCGACGCCACGCCGATCCAGGGGTCGCGGATGCCCTGGTACAGCAGCACGCGCGTCCGCCGCCGGAGCAGCGCCTCCACCTCCGGCTTGACGCTCTTCATCATGTCCTCGTGCATCGCCTCCCTCACCACGCGGCTGCACTGCTCCCACGCCACGTCCCGGCGCGCGCCCAGCGCCGCCTTCACCTCGGCCCGGTTCACGAACCGCGCCACGCCCGCCGTCGCGTAGGGCCGCTGCCTGCCCAAGTCGTAGAGCGTGGCAAGCCCGGTGGCGTTCAGCAGCCACGAGCGCACGCGGCCCCGCGCGTCCGACGCCTCCCGCCACCGCGCTGCCCGCGCCAGCGCCACCGCCGACGCCTGCAGCGCCTCCAGCTCCCGCCGCTGCCGCGCGTTGATGAGCCCCGTGAAGTAGGCCGAGTCGGCGTGCGTGGGCAGCTGCGCCACGGGGTGCGTCAGCCCGTTGCCGATGGCGGCGCCGCGGAGGTTGACCCGCCGCCCCGCCGGCAGGCCCTGGTTCGCGGCGAGGATCAGCGCCCCGGCGGCCGGGACGTACTTCCCGGCGTAGCTCTCGCCGGAGAGGAAGAAGGGGCGCGCGCGGAAGGAGGGCGGGCTGGCGTCGAAGAAGGACTGGAGCGCGGCGAGGACGTGCGCGGCGACGGCGGCCTGGTCCCGCGGGATGGCGGCGGGGGACGGCGCGGCGCTGAAGCCGGTGCCGAGCGGGCTGTCGAGGAAGAGGAGCCCGAAGCGGCGGTTCCAGGCGAAGGGGTTGCGGGAGAGCGAGGCGGCGTCCGGGGCGACGAGGTAGGGGCCGAGCTCGAAGAAGTTGCCGACGAGGCCCGAGCAGCCGGGCCCGCCCTGCAGCCAGAGCAGCAGCGGCGTGTCGGCCGGCGCGGTGAGCGGCTGGCTGGCCTCGTAGAAGGCGTAGAACATGGACGCGTTGCCGGACGGGTCCAGCGGCAGGTAGCCGGAGCTGGTCGGCAGGGCCTCCTTCGGGAACTCCACCACTGTTCCCGCGGAGGCCGCCGCGAGCGAGACGGAGACGGTGGCCGCGAGAAGGACGCCGGCGAGGAGCGGAAGCGGCGGAGCCATCGCCGGATCAGATCCGAAGAGGATGATGTGCGCGCGTGCTGGTGCTCACTGCAAGTGCAGCAGCCTCGTTGACTCCGGAGAGGTGACAAGTCTCGTCGATTATTGACAACGACTCTGTTATCACCTCTGTTCCTAGAAACATTAGACATTTTAAATGTTTTATTAATGTAAAGAGTAAAACAAATAAATAAACTTAGTAAAAGTATTTATATGCATCTGATTTTTTTAAAAGGAACGCCTTACCATTTGGAATGAGGTACTAACTAATCTTTTTATATCGGCAACTTAAAATGTGGATCCCAACCTCTACCGGTGCGAGGGCTCCGTTTTTTGATGTGTTTTTGAGTTTTATTAGAATTTGCATTCTGCGCAGGAAGGCAAGACGTCGATGTCTCCCTGAAGATGGAATAAGGTTCTTCTCGCCTAGTCCCTGTTCCGGTGGTGCATCTAGTATCGTCAGTGGGTATGTGGAGGTGTGTTTCCGATGGATCTGTCTTTGATGGATTTGCTCGGATCTGTTCGTCGTTCGTTTATGTTCGTGTGTCTTTACGTTAGATCCTTCCGATCTACGCTACTCTTCATCGGCGGCAGTAGTTGTTCTGATGCGCTGGTCTTATGAGGCCTTACCACGATGACTTTCTAAATGTCTACTATAACAAGTTTTTTTTGTCCGGCTCCGATGAGAAAAATATTTCTAAGGATTTTTTTGAAATACTTTTCATAGGATTTCTAGCATCCAGTCAAACCACTATGAAAGAGTCCTTTGTGTTTTCCTACGATGCAATCAAACAATCCAAAAACATGTAGAATTGAGATGAGTATGACATTTCGGTTCTATTTTTCTATTCATGCATTTTCTAGAATCCTACGGATCAAAGAGACACTTAGTGTTTCCTGACTGTGTATTTTCGGAATACATCCTAGAGCTCATGCACATGTTAGGACATCTCAATATGGATCACAACTTTTTTTCTAGATGTTTGGACGGGACGTTCTGACACTTTTAGCCATATAACGCAAGTCACCAAATGTATGTGGACTGGTTCAAATGTCCAAAATCCCACAAACCGTCCTCAAACTAGGGGGAGGGGGGGTGGAGTCCAGACGTTGCTAAATCAGCCTCAGGCCCCACCATAAACCTATTTTTCCCTCTTCCTTCCTTCTCTCTCCTTTCTCCATTGGACAAAGGACGGACATTTGGTGAATATGCTTGGATAGTCGACGCCCGCCCGACTATCCGCAGATACGTTCAAACATGTTCAATGGAAATTTTTTATGACCATTTGGTGATTGTGGTTCGAGTTGCCATTAGGCTCATCACTAGATGGATTGCACTACTTCTCTCCACCTCCCCTTCGTCCTTCTTGCTCAATGGAACCGCCGGCCAGGTGATCCCCCCCCCCCTCCCGTCGTGGATTGCGGCTAGTCAGTACCTTATCACCCTTGTTGTTTGTCCTCGCTATCGACCCCCCCCCCCCCCCCCCCCCCCCCCCCCCCCCCCCCCGCCCTCCCCGGTATAGGCCACTATCTGCTGCAGTATACCATGACATCATTGCTCCTCTACGGCCAGGGAGCTTAAGCGGCACATCATTCTGCATGCTGGTGATCTTCGCGAACCTAGTCAAGGAGGCGATTGACACCATTCTTTCATCCTACACTCCTTTGGCTCATGAATTAGGAAAAAACTACATGATGAATATTGTAGAAAGAGTGGTATGTTAAATAAAGTTCCAATAGTCTCCATGGCAAAACAAAGTAAAATCCATCACTGTACCAAAAATCAATAGAAGAACACCCTCCATGCATCTCGAGAAGAGTCATGTTTTTCTTAATCAGAAGTCATGCTTTTAACTTAAATAATATGTGCATATTACATGGTTAATTATTTGCGCTAGTGGGCTAGTGCCATTTAAAAAAATGTAGCCATGCAATGCATGTTTCTCCAGACCTAAAACAAATAGTACCTCTCATGCAATATTTACATTGTTGGTTAAACTTTAAACAAATGATGAAGAGTGGTGTTCACCCTTTAGTTTTAACCGGTGTAATTAGTTGTTCATCATTCATCAATGAGATTATATTCATCACATCGTACTCTATTTGATAGTGGCAACATATAGCTTATATAAAGCTCAGCATATCTTAGTTAGACCCAAAGATTGTCTCACCAAGGTAGACGAAAACAGAATAGAAAGAGCAAATGCACGGGTAACACCACTAGCTAAAACTTAACGGGATTGTTAAATTTAACGAAGTCTCAGTCGATGTTATATTCATGAGACTTACGTGAAGATCCGTGTAATTTTTAATATTCTTTTATTTGTTTTCTCATTCAACCGAGACTTTTTTAAGTTTTAAGTCTTTGTCGACTGAGATCTAACGAATAGCAGATTTAATTTCACAGTTGTTCTTGCTTCTCTATGGCCCTACTAGTATATCCATGGCCATGAGTCACGCTATCTCTTCTCAGCTGAACCCGCGTCCTCTCCCATGTCGCCAAGTATCCAGCCCTCCACCAGTCGCGTCAACGTCAAATTGGACTCCCCACCCTCGCGCAGCGCCTCCCTGGCCCGTCCCATAGCCGCCGTCGTCCGCTCCCGAAGCACCCTCCCACCGTCGGAGTCGATCAACCACCTCACCTTTGCCGCCACCTCGTCGGCTTCCACCATCTCCTTGCCATATCCATCCACCGCCACGGCCAGACCGAGCTCCTCTTCCAGGAACACTCTGTTCATCCGCTGCTCCGCGTACAGCGGCCAGGCCAGCATGGGCACGCCGGCCATGACCGCCTCGAGCACGGAGTTCCACCCGCAGTGTGTCACAAAACCGCCGACGGCGCCGTGAGCCAGCACGTCGCGCTGCGGCGCCCATGACTTGACGACGAGGCCCGTGCCCTTGGTCCGGTCCAGGAAGCCCTCCGGGAGGAGAGCGTCGAGGTCCGGCTCCGGCGGCTCCTCGAACTTCTTGGCCGGGTCGTCGTTGGGCGGGCTCCGCACGACCCACAGGAACCTCTTGCCGCTCGCCTCCAGACCGATGGCAACCTCTCTGATCTGCCTTGCGTCGAACACGCCGAGGCTGCCGAAACAGAGGAACACCACGCTGGCCGTCGGCTGCGTGTCCAGCCATGCCAGGCACTCGTGGCCGCGCTTCACGCCCACCTCCTCCGACTTTATCAGCGGCCCGATGCAGTAGACGGGCGGCGTCGGGAGGCCGGGAGGCGTGCAGAACCCGGCGGCGACGGCGTCCACGGCGCGTGGCTCGAGCGAGCGGAAGGTGTTGACGATGATGCCCTGGGAGCGGCAGAGGTCGGGGGAGACTCTCAGGGACCATCTGTATGCCGCGTCGTCACGGTCCATCAGCGGCTTGGGCAAGTGCGTCGCCGGCAGCGCGGGGATCCCCGGCACGTGCACGAGCTCCTCCCCCATCTCCCGAAAGCTGGCGGCGCTCCGAGCATGCAGGACCGGAAAATACAGGAAAAAAGCCAGGGCCTCGGCGGGAGACGTGAAGAAACAGTACCCTGGGACGCCGAGCTCCGCGGCGACGTCGAGCGCGATGCTGCAGAAGAAGTCGACGACGAGGACAGCCGGGGAGGCGCCGGCGAGGAAGCCGCGGAGGTGCGGGACGGAGAGGCCGGCGACCTCGTAGGTGACCGCCTCGGGGTGGTCGGAGTCGAGCGGCGGGACCTGCGGGAGGCAGTGGAAGGAGACGGAGGGGTTGGCCGCGGTGACGCCGGCCAGGAACGGCCCCCTGGCCCCGGTGTCGACGAACGGCAGGCTCACGATGACGATGGTGATGGCGAGGCCGCGAGCCGCGAGGACCTTGCCGAGCTTGATCATGGAGACCAGGTGGCCCATGCCGGGCGATGGGTACAGCACCACCTGCTTCCGGGGCGTCCAGGTGGCTGCGGCACCGTCCATCCCGCCGACGACGAGCGGTGTGGTGCCTGCGCTGCTCTGCTGGAGAATGGTGTATGCTCTGCTCTCGACTGCGGTGCCTTCTCAGACTCAGATTTGTAGCGTGGATGGAGATGATGAACGACGGAACGAGAACGGAGCAGTTTATAGACGCCACGCAACGCTACCCTGTGGCCACATATTGAGCTGTGCCTCTCGGTTTCTCTCCGTCTCAATTTTCCCACTAGCTAGGAGCCACAGCACTGCAGTTGTGGACCAACACCATACAGTTGTGGACCGGACGCCACCATGTGAGCAGGAGCAGGAGCAAAGCAGTGGCCGCCATCATCTTCTCGTCCTTGAGCTCGTCAGAAAAACCATGGCGGCAAGCTCCGCCGGAGACCAGTGAGCTTCGGTACTCGCCGGCGCTGCCCTTTGCCGGGACGGCCGACCCTCGGGCTCCCTTCGTCGTGCACAGAAGGTGTTTGTTGAAATACAAAAAAAAAGAGAGGGAGAGAGAAGATGTTGATGCTGATGTGTGGACCCCGCCTGTCATAACGGTCAACTTAGCAGTCAAAATAAATAGAATTGACTTTCCCGCCATACGGGGTTGGTCCTGCCTGTCAAAAACATGGTTAAATCCTCTAAAACGACCAACCATTTTCGTTTAGAGATGAATTACGAAAAAAGTGATTGTTTTCGGTCAAAATTTCGAAAGTGGTAGTTCAATGGGACGCAAACCTAATTGTGGTTGCTTTTTTGTCAAATACTCCATGGACCGAGATGTGTACATCCTTAATGTCTTGACTATTTTTTTTTCTTTTTTCTATTCTTTTTGTTGTGTGCGTCCTTAATTAATATCTCGACTAGTTCTTGATGTTATGTTTGTATCAAAACTGGAGATAATTGATATTTTTGATATTAACATATGGCAGACCCTATGTGTCAACCGGCTGATCCGCGGGAGGGGTCAGCCGCCTGGCTAGCCATCCAATCGATTCATGAGGCTGCTTCATTTAGCCATATGATTCACCGGATCAGCCCGCTCGGTTTTGTATTCTCTCGGCTCTTGCGCAACGACGCATCATTTTCATACGAGTGTGGTTAGATCTCAGTCGACTGAGATTTGACATGTCTCAGTTGTTATGTCTCAGTCAAGTGACAAAATATATATATAAAAAGGAAAAAGTTTAAAAGAAACATTTAGCATCCGGTTTTTGTGACAATAGGACGCGGCGCTTGTAGCATCCGATGTCTCGGTTGCATAGTTGCACCTTTGGTTTACAGTAGCAACATTGCGTAGGTATGAACTAGGTGATTCTAATCATTTTCCTATGCAAAACAAAACCCTATTTCATCACAAAGGAAACATCGGAAAAAATATTGCAGCACAACCATCACTCAGCATTGGAAAAAAAACACAACATAAAGCAAAACAGACACCATCACAATGTTGCCCATGTTTCACAGCAAAGCACACATGAGTTTCCAACGTGGAAAAATAACAACCAAGCAAAGCAGCATATGAGAGACTAAACAAGATTTCCGATGCAGGCCGGTAAGCAGCAACGGCAAGGCACAAGCGGCTGTACGCACCAACGCGAGGCTAAAACAACAGCGACAAGCGTGGAAGCATCAACGTCACTATGGTGTTGAAGTAAAGGCCAATTGTACTCAACTTTGCTAGTGGGCAGCACTCTCCGTCATGGAACGCACGACTGCTAATCGAAAGATATAGCGAGCGGCTGATGCAAACATAGAAATCAGTCCGGTTTTTTAAACATTTTTCTCTTTATTAAAAAATAAAGGTAAGCAACCTGAATCAATAGGCAATCAATTGAAGTAGCTGACTTTGACAATCAACCAAACACGCGTAACTTATGATGAGTACAACTGTAGTCTTACTCTTATGAGTCATGTCTGTGTCCCGTTGAATTGAATGAGACGAGACATGTTGCACTAGCACATAACACGACTTTGGAGATGGTCTCTTAAAGCCGCTACCCAACTATCACTAATAATCCTAACACTAGAGACGATTTCAAAATGGTCTACAATAATAACCACTACGGGTGGTTCCTACATTTCAAGCACGGCCAGTACTTTAATATTTGAACAGGTTTCGGGGAAGGAACTTTCTAAGTATTAGTTACCAGATGATTAACAGTTTCTATTCACATCACACATGTCACTGAAAGGCATGCATATATAGTACTCCCTCCGTCCCAAAATATAAAAGTGTTTTTACACTAGTGTAGTGTAAAAAACACTGTTATATTATGGGACGGAGGAAGTAGAACATAAATATCACAAGTATCACAACTCAAGATCAAAGACAACGACATTCACATTTTCACGATCACATCACAATTTCAGACTTCATAGTTCTAAAACAGTATATAACAAAGTATAAATTTGTTTTCTCTATTTTCCGTCTATTGCAAACTCAGAATTTGTTGGCCTCAGGGTGGTTGAACTTGTGAACTGTAAGCTAGTCATATTTTCTATGGTCCAACCCTCATTGCCACTACATTGCCCCCCCCCCTCCACACACACACACACACACACACACACAGACGCGCACACAATATAAAGCAAAACACTACACCAGACACCATCACAATATGTTACCCATGTTTCACAGCAAAGCACAGATGCATCAGACACCATCACAATATGTTGCCCATGTTTCACAGCAAAGCACACATGAGCTTCCAACGTGGGAAAATAACAACCAAGCAAAGCAGCATATGAGAAACTAAACAAGATTTCCTGATGTTGGCCGGTAAGCAGCAACGGCAAGGCACAGACGGCTATAGGCACCGACACGAGGCTAAAACAGCAGCGACAAGCGTGGAAGCATCAACGTCACTACAATGTTGAAGTAAAAGGCCAATTGTACTCAACTTTGCTAGTGGGCAGCACTCTCCATCATGGAACGCACGACTGCTAATCGAAAGATATAGCGAGCGACTGACGCAAACATAGAAATCAGTATGGTTTTTTTAACATTTTTTTCTTTATTAAAAAACAAAGGTAAGCAACCTGAATCAGTAGGCAATCAATTGTAGCTAACTTTGACAATCAACCAAACACGCCTAACTTATGATGAGTACAATTGTAGTCCTACTCTTATGAGTTATGTCTGTGTCCCGCTGAATTGAATGAGACGATACATGTTGCACTAGCACATAACACAACTTTGGAGATGGTCTCTTAAAGCCGCTACCCAACTATCACTAATAATCCTAACACTAGAGACAGTTTCAAAGTGGTCTACGATAATAACCACTACGGGTGGTTCCTACATTTCAAGCACGGCTAGTACTTGAACAGGTTTCGGGGAAGGAACTTTCTAAGTATTAGTTACCAGATGATTAACAATTTCTATTCACATCACATAAGTCACTGAAAGGCATATATAGTAGAACATAAATATCACAAGTATCACAACTCAAGATCAAAGACAACGACATTCACATTTTCACGATCACATCACAATTTCAGACTTCACAGTTTTAAAATAGTATATAACAAAGTATAAATGTGTTTTCTCTGTTTCCCATCTATTGCAAACTCAGAATTCGTTGGCCTCAGGGTGGTTGAACTTGTGGACAGTAAGTCATATTTTCTATGGTCTAACCCTCATTTCCACTACAATGCCCCCCCCCTCCCCCAAAAAAGACAAAACATCAACCCAAGGAGAAGCACGAACACTCTGCAATGCATGGGAAGGGGCTATATGCATGATGTAAACAACACCACCACCGACTCCTATTCATATATGCCTTCATGCACCAACATGGAGTATTCCATAACAAGAGCTATATATGAGGAACTAGAGGCACCGTGGACACTCCTTTCACAGATTAGCCTACACCACATAGAAGATTTCTGATGCTACCCATCAAAATCCCCACCATCATCATTAGAACTCACAGAGTTTCCCTGACTAGAGAGTGCCCCTTCACATTGCAATCCTCTATATTCTTCTATAAGAAGAAGCAAGGTAGAAAAGTAGTGCTTTTATCCATCTTGGAGGGCTAAACCTAGGTATATCCCGTGTCCCCTATTTTCTGTGTTCTAGACCCTTGGTATCCTGGCGTGACATCCCCACGACTAAATGTTGCCCGTACTCCCTCTAGTACCACTATTAGGAATGACGTAAAAATCCTCGGCAGAACTCTCCATCTTTTATGATGACATGTTGAATGGAGAACCCAACTACCAATGTCTAGAACATTGCAAGGTCACACTTTGGAATTTCTGAACCGAGGATGGGTTGAATATGTAATAATTAATATGAAAATGGTAGAAAGACATAAACTAAAAATAATATAAGTAGCTCCAATTCCAATACCTTGATGACTTTGCGCTTTGTTGCCTAAGCCACACTCAACATGATGTTAATGTGAATACCTCTGATTGGTCTGTTGCTGGTATCACCGAGGAAAGTGCATCTAGGTGCCTTAGTAAGTTTTGGTATGGATTACAACAAATTAAAGAGAATAATGAGGCTGCTAAGTGCATGAGCAGGTTTTAATCCCAAGTGTGAAGGTTGTCGAGGATCGGTGCCCCCCCCCCCCTCCCTTCCCCCCAAAGTGAAAAGACTCGAGACTCCAGTTTTTAGCTTTACGTCCACTATATAGTTGTATATTTTTAAGTCCTTACTATAGCCCAAAAATCTAACCCCACCCCCTCTCTCTTCCAGTTTAGTGAAACCGTACTTATGTAACTCTACAACGAGGCCTACTACTCTATTTATGACAAAACTCCAGTTTCACCCCTATTCAACTTAGAATTTGTGAAACAACTTGAATTTCATATTCACTTGTTTCAACTACTCATGCTATGGATGGGCCATCTCGTCATAAGGCTAGCGTCACGGAACAGCCACGACCCTTCTTCCATGACCTTACTTTGAACTAGTGTTTGCCACATAGGTTGCGGGAAAGAGGAGTGAGCTGAGGCAGAACTTGAAGCATGGGAGAAGGAAAAAGAAGTGTACAAGCTAGGTTGTAAGGCTCCCTTGTATAATAGATCAAACATTGACCATGCATGAATTTAACAAATAAAATATAAGTTATATGTAACAAAAAATATGTAATTAATTATAACTTTTTTCGAATATGAATCCAATAATATACCTTTTTGACATATATAACTTATATTTTCCTATTCAAACTCACTGTCAAATTTTTACACAAAATATGAGGGGCGTTAGAAGTTGGAGTGACTACAGTACTTTATTTTGTCCAATCATCTAGAGAATTTACTGTAAACCAAAGTTTTGCAGCACACAACCTGAGGAAGCTGCAGCTTGTAGAAGCGAAACTATTCAGGTTGCAGTATATTGTACACATTTAAGTAACCGTGTGCCCTGGTCAATGGGTTCCTTTATGATCTTAAATCTCTCGATGAGAAAAGTTCCTTGAAGTTTAGAGTAGTTCTGCAGACAAGTAGAGGAACATAAATCTTGAAGTGCACCCGGGGGTCAGAGAGTGCTACGGTTCCACTTATTATGTAGCATGGAAATTCTATGCTTCACCAAAGTAGCACCCAATTTTCTTCAACTTCCACTAAACACTAGCGCATGCATGGTGTTCTGGATCCAGCAAACCAAACCAGGAACCTCTGTGACTTCTGATCTTGGAACGTAGATCGGTACTTGTTGATGCTTGCCGGGCCTCTGGCATGTCATGTCAATCCCGTGCAACAGCCACCAGCTGTTTTCCGATGTTGCGCCCGTAGAAGAGCCCGACAAGAGCTGCCGGCATGTTCTCGATCCCCTCGGCGACGTCCTCCACGTAGGTGATGTTCTCTTCCTTGAGGTGACCCACCATCTCCTCTTCGAACTTGCGGTAGGTGCCGAAGTACTCCGTCACGATGAATCCCTCTATGCGGACGCGCTTGGTAACGACGCAGGCAAGGTTGCACACGCCCTCATGCAGCTCCAGGTTGTACTGCGAAATCAACCCGCACATGGCCACCCGCCCGTGCAGCCTCATGTTGAGTAGCGCAGCGTCTAATATCTGACCACCCACATTGTCGAAGTAGATGTCAATGCCCTCCGGGAAGCACCTGATAGAGCAAAGCATCATGACACCAATTGCTCTTGGTTAATCATCCCAAAGTGTGGAACACAGTGGTATAGCACCGAAAGGGGCTTGCAATTAACCTCTTTAGTGCGGCGTTGAGGTCCTGTTCCTTCTTGTAGTTGAAGGCATCGTCAAATCCAAACTTTGTTTTCAGGAGGTTGACCTGAAGAGAAGGCAAATTTATCCCATGAGAAATGGTGTACTAGTTATGTTATGAAAGACATTGATATTTGGGGATCTGTGAAATTGCTAAAGGCAGTGAGGGAAAATCAGTATGAACAAAACCATCCATCGTCTCGGGAAGGCACGGCCGGAGGAGAAGAGAAAAAGAGCATCTACATACCTTCTCATCAGAACCGGCACTGCCAACTACATAGCAACCTGTGATCTTGGCAAGCTGCCCGACAAGTTGTCCGACGGCACCCAATGCTGCCGAGATAAACACATAGTCGCCCTTTTTTGGCTTGGAGACATCGAAAAATCCAGCATATGCAGTAAGGCCTGGCATGCCTGAATTATGAAAAATTTCATTATGAATACCTGAACATGGCATGGTATACTACACTAGTTTACATATTCTATCATGAATGCATGATGAACTAGGTTTCAGTGGTTAGTGAATCAAGGTTGCCTTATTTTGGTTGATTATAGCAAGTTCTTGTAGTAACAAACAACCAGACAAGTATTAATATATAGTGAACTCACCGAGAACACCTAAGTAGTACGACAGCGGTAATTCGGGATGGTTGATCTTGAAAAGCGACTCCGGAGTAGTGATCAAGGTGTATTCTTCACATGCTGTCATTCCCCACACCAGATCACCGGCCTTGTAATCCGGGTGCCCGGATTCCACCACCTTGCTGACACCGAAAGTCGGTATAATCTGGTAGGATTCAAAGGAGGAACCAAAATTTCAAGGTTTTCGGCGGGGAAATATTTCTGAAAAAAAGATCCTGAATCCAGGTCCATCCATTTGCAGAACTGCTGATTAGATTACAGTGAAAACATACACGTACGGTACCTCCCCTGGGACGTAGTCCGGGACGTAGCTGGGCTCCTTGTGGTTGGTCATCCGGCTGCGCATGTAGGGATCGCAGGAGAGGTACAGGTTCTTCACCATCACCGCCGCCGACCCGGGCGGGACGGCCAGGCGCACCGTCGCCGTGACGAGCTCCATGTCGTCCTCGGTGGGGAACCCCGTCACATGCCGCTTCAGGATCACGCTCCTGTTGCTCACCTCCGCCGCCGCCGCCGCCGCCGCCATTGTTTCCTTTCTTTCTAGGATGTACGCAACGCACCGGTGAGCTGGTGATTTTCAGATATATATCTAACGCCTTCGGGAGGGTATGTTTGGTGCGTGGCGGATGGAGATCGAGCGGGTGGTGGGAGCGGCTGGCCGGCAGCAGATAAAACTATCGGCAGACCACCCCTCGTCCTCTCCGCCGCGGCATCATCAACAGAAGAAATGCAAGATTCTTGCTCTGTCGACTTGCGTGAATTAATTAAACTAGATACACGACACTAGATGGTTGGCTGGTTTCAAACAAGATCTTTGTCTATGAGAGGCGGGGCCATCCTTGTGGTTGTGAACTTGGATGTGCATAGCAAAAACAAAATCCTCCACCTGCTATACCAGGGATGGCTTGAGAAGAGACACATGTCGATACCTCATAACTGTGTCTTTTGGCAACGGAGATAGGCGAATTCCACTACAGAAAAAACATATTTTGTCTTTTGTTTCTCGGTAAGCCGAGTTATTTTAACGGCTTCTCGGCTTATAGGGTTTTAAGCCGTGTGTTGGAGTCAAGGTACACATTCTTTGTACAGTCGCAGCCTAGCTCAAAGAGATGGGTCCTCTGTACATATTCGATAAGGTTCTCAGTCCGCCTGCTCTTCTGCCTCTTCCACAGAGCCATGATTCTCCATTCGCCCGGCAATAAACGATCCAGATACATGGTCCTGCTTTGTATCTGCGCTTACTGATAGAAATAACTCGTCGGCTGGTATGCTCTGGGTCAAGGATACGCCAACAGACTTCACATCGGGATCAGCCTTATTTACGGTCAAAACACTCTCAGACAAGAATCCCGTTACAACCAATACAGACTCCCTCGATCAACTTACAACACAGTTTCCTAACAAAAGTTGTATTTTGTTACACTCCAATATCTCATGCATACTCTATAGGAGTATGCTACGCAAAGGAAATACATGTATCAACTTCATAGTGCTCAACAACAGTAGCTCATATAGGATGGGTTGAACCAGTGAACCGCCTAGTATTTATACTACTATGGCCGGAACGGTCATACAACTTTGGTGAACCTACCTGACTTTGTCATGCAGAAGGGCCATCGTGTATACAGCCATATAACTTGTATGTTCAACCAACTCATGAGATTAGCAGACCACAAGCTCTAAAAATGAAATGCAAATTTGCAGACTATGCATACACCTTTCGAGTATATACTAGTTTTAACCATGTATTTGTGAAATCATTATCAAATTTTAAAAATACGCGTGTGACCCTAAGTATAAAAATTGGCAATTTGAAAGTATGGTCTTGTGGAAAACGCTCCACCCCAAACACTAGACACCAGCGCCTCCCTCCCCTCTTGACGTCGCCTCAGGGCAAGACCCGTGCGGCTGATGGAGGTGGCGGGGTTGCCTTCCATCTCCAAACCAAACCTCTCATGCTTCCCTCCCCACATCATCAGTGGTGTCGCGAGGCTCCAGCTGTAGGTGGTGCACCCGAGACCTCCTCCTTTGTCCCTCCCTTAGATGTTCTTAACCAGATCATTGCTTCACATAGCCTGATCGGGACCTCCACATGCGCGCTCCTCCTCAGTTGTTGCGGGATTGCGGCCTCTCCTCAAAGTCATGCACCATGCTCCATCGGACGTTTTAGGATGGATTGGTGTGCCTCGTCGCCGGATCTGGTGCTTAGCCCTCCCTTACGTCTTGATCTGTCCCCTTCACCCAATCATCCATGTGTTGCTATATGAGGTTGCCTGTTTCTGATTGTTTTTGTTTGGTCATTTCCTAGTGCGTACGATGCTCCCACCAGCCCTTGTTCTCCGCCTCTGCCATCGGGCTGATCTCTCTTCTATAGATCTTCTTCTTTGGTTGGTTTCGTGGCGGTTGGCTCGGTGGCCAGTGGCGCATGCTTGTTGTGCTATTCATGGTTGTCTTCCTCCTGCGATGGTGCTGTGTTTGGTGCATGGTTGCAGTCATCTCTTCCATGGCACTCGTGCTCATGCAATTGGGGGTCACTTGAGCTGGTGATGTCTGTCATCCCGGTGAGCTTGCGGTTCTACTATCGTGGTCGTTGCTCTCACATTTTGCAAGTTCCTTCAGTGCATGTGATATGCTTCCATGCTTGTTGGTTGTTGATGGTCACTGTTGTTCTTGCTTGGGGTGCTACTACTTTGTCTAGGCCACGGGTCGCCGGCATATGTGCCAATAACCTCAAGTCACTTGTCGTTGTTTTGGTGGTGGTTTGTGTTTGGGTCGCTTGGTGCCTCTTGTAGGTGTGTAAACTTCTTTCTATCTAATTAAGTGTGCATCTATAGCTTGCCCGCAGCGCGCGAGAGCATTCCCCCGCCTCTGTGCGGTGCACTACTTGGCCGGCCCTTTAGTTGCTATGAACGTAAGTTTGTTTGTTTGTGTTTTTCTTTTTTCAAATTTTGTTTACATCTCAAAAACAACACTCTATATAAATTACTTTACCTAAATTTGAAAAGCGGTCATCGAGCATTTAAAAAGTATTCACTAGTGTAAAATTAATGCTTGCACCAATTTAAAAAATCGTTGATAGCATTAAAAAATGAATGTTCGTGACATTTAGAAAATGTTCACATGTTTCAAAAAATTGTTTGTGGCATTTCTTAAAAATATTTCATAATGTCGAAAAATGATCGCATAATTTCGAGATAATATTTCATACTATTCATAAAAATTGCATATTTTCAAAAGTTTCCTTCACATTTAAAAACATGTTTAGGCAATGTAAAATAATGTTTGTGCAGTTATAGAAATGTTTCATATCATTGAATAAAATTTACTTGATATTTAAATAAAATTCAGACGTTCCAAAAAAATGTTCATGATTTTTTTTAAAAATGTGTATACAATGTAATAAAATGAATGGATAATATTAAAACATTATTTCGTACAATTCAAGAATGTTCATGATATTTACAGAAAATAATCACAATTTTTCATAAAATTTGTTCGTGACATTTTTAAAAACTGTTAATACATTGCAGAAAGAATGTTCATTTAATATTGAAAAATGTTCCCTTGTATTATAAAATGATTTGCATTTGTTTAAACAAAATGTTTAAAATATATATTTAAAAATGTTAATAATATATTTTAAAATGTTCAAAAAAATATAAAAAATGTTACACTATATACGAAATATGTATAACATGTTTGAAAAAATTGGACATCTATTTGAAAAAAAACAAAAAGACAAAGAAAACCGGTAAACAAACATAGAAAACCAACAAAGGATGGAAACAAAAACCAAAGAAAAAAATCTGCAAAGAAACATAGAAAACCACAACAAAAATCAATGAAAACCACCAGAGTAAAAATCACACGAAAGTCGACATTATAGCTTCTCTGTAAACCGCTCCCGCAAGTCCTGTATTGGATGACCCTTAATTCATGCAGCTCTTCTGCGTGATTCGAAACAAATATGGTCTCATTATCCGACGATATTGCACGAGTTGGATCAGGTGAGAGGAACCATGGTTGGAGGGCACCGGGTGGCATGAGGAAGGCGGGGCAATGGCACTAGCCGACCTTAAGCCTGCAGAGACCCTGTACCTACCGCATTCAGCGCTCATTGTCGTTGATTGCCGATGCAGGCGAACAACCCAAGCAACGAGAGATGGGCCAACAAACTTTGAGCGTTTATGCAGTGTGAACCGGTCGGTTTTGGATACCTTCTAGAGGGTTCCTTGAATTTGCTTTCTTTTCTCTGTTTGTTTTTTTACTGTTTTTTTCTATTTTCATTTTTCATCTTTTTTTGTTTCTAGTTCCTGGTACACCCTTCTTATTTCCCGTGTTTGTCTACCACTGCCATGTCCTGGGGGCGGGCATATTTGGCAGTGAAATGCCATCCTCGCAATCCCCTTCCCTGTGAATTGGCAGTGAATTCGCGTCAACAACAAGTAGCTTCACCACATGCCAACATTGCAATCCAGCTGGTGGGCTGAATCTTCCATGGCAATTGGAAAGGTGGATCTAGGATGCATCACAAGGATTCACTGTTTTATTCTGCGCAGGTCATGGTCCGAGCTCACCTTGTAATGCACATCGTCTTCACTATTTTTGTTATCATCTTAATCATCCATCCACATCACCCTCTTAAAATGAGCTCCTGGGGGCTGGGGTGGAACAATCACACTAGACACGTGAGCGACTTTAATCATTCCTTGGCCAATCCACTCAATCCGATAAGACTTAACACGGAAAGATGTAGGAGAACCTAATTGCAGGGGATTGGAGAATATCTGCCAAAATTTACTACAAGATGATATAGCCAAAAGTCAGTATACAATGCAGAGCACACTTGTCTGCATCAAGGAATACAATGACATCTCATTTAACAAAGCTGTTGAACCTGAACTACCATGTAAAATTTTAGTCACATACCCATGAAGGGCAAATAGATCTTTTCAGGTGTCATTTAACACCGTTAAGGCTTAAAATGAAGGGAAGTGTCATAAAGAGCATAAAAGTTTGGACACACTGTTACATAAAGAAGAAACCGTGTTTTTCAGTGTCAAATAGGGAAACAATATTTAAAATAGTGTTATATAAGAAATTTTCTCTAAAATGAACTCTCAGTAATAAATGATAAATAAGTCCTCAATTGGAATTAGTTTTCATAAAAGTACTTCGGTATGGTCTAAATTTTCTATGCAATCTCATACAATCCTATAAAAAACAATTGACATGACAGACAAGTCAAATTGCTATTTGTATGATCCGGAGAATCAAGATTACTTGATCACTAATGCAGAAAAGCCTAGCAGTGGCATGCCAAAAAGGGCCTTGGTGGCATGGACACCCAACGCCGCCAATATGGCGCCACTGATAAAAATTAGTGGTGGTGTGCCATGTGTCCCACGCCACCAGTAATATTTCATCATCAGTGACTTGCCATGTTGGAGCCCTGCCAACAATATGATTTTCACGTGTAAAAAAAGCTGCACAACAATGTTTCCCTGCCAAAATGATACACCCTCCGTCCTAAAACAAGTGTCTCAACTTTGTACTAGACACTTATTTTGGGACGATGGGTGTAGCATTTTTCAGTTTTATAGCAACAGTAAAGACCTTTAGCTACACAGATAGGTAATAACTAAGAAAGGTACTCGATCAACTAAACATATCAGTTTAGCAACGAATTAAGATAGGCACTCGATCAACTAAACATGGCAGTTTAACAACTAGGATAGGTACTCGACCAACTAAAACATACTAGTTTAACAACTAACATAAAACCTTCGGCGACTCGACTAACTTAACATAAAAGCATTAGTCTTCAACACTAGTAGAAAAGGGCCATTTGTCCCTAAAGCCACCCCCCCTAGTCCCGGTTCTTATACGAACCGGGACTAAAGGCCCTCCATGTGGAGGCTGTCTGGAGCTTCACCTAACACCAACCGGGACTAAAAGAAATTGTACGAATTATTTTTTATTTTTTTCCAATTTTTCCAATTTCTGAATTATTTTACAATTTAATCTCTAGTTACCCCTTATCACTGCTCAATTTAACCTCTAGTCTCTAATCACCCCTCATCATTCCAAATCATCTAACTTCCCGGCCGGTCACCCGTTCTCTCACTACTCCAGCCCGAGCACGCTTAACTTCCGGTCACCCATCCTTTCACTATTTGAGTTTGAAACTATTATTCCAAAAAACAATAATTATTTAGTAACACGAATAAGTAGTTTGGCCATTGACCATAGTTTGACCAGAATTTGACCAGATTTGACCAAAAATTAAAAAAATTGAAATAATTATTTAGTAACACTAATATTCTTGAATAATTATGTAGTAACACTAATACTTCTTGAATAAGTAGTTTGACCAGATTTAACCAAAATTAAAAAAAATGAAATTTGAGCATATCTTTTTCCCTTTTAGAATTTGATGATTCAAAAATTTTGCGAACAGGCCTATGGAATTTCAAATCGGATGCGGATTTTCGTGCTGAACATTTTGATATATTATACGTTTTTTTCCGACATCGTATGCAAAAGTTATAGCCGTTTTACTTTTTCATGACACTTTTTTGCAAAACATGCCCAAATTTAAGTTTTTTAATTTTCCTAACTAGTAGATGTAGTAATATAACTAAATCTCGAAGGATTTTATTTTTTAAAGTTTTTATCATTTTCTTTTGTTTTTTTCAAAACTGAAATGGCGATACAGGGGGGGTAGAGTTTGAGAAATGGGCCCTTTTGTCCCGGTTCGTGTCTCAAACCGGGACTAAAGAGCCCATTTGAACCGGGACTAATGCCTTTAGCCGCTCGAACCGGGACTAATGCTCACATTAGTCCCGGTTCGTAATGCAACCGGGACTAATGTGTATATTGCGCTGTGACCAAAGCCCTATGTTTCTACTAGTGCAATGATTGCTTTGATCTTCCAAAGCTTTTGCCTATTCTCTTGTCCCCCTTCGACAAATGCAACCTTCATAATTTTGAGGTTATTCCTCTCGTGCTTGATTTGATTCCTGTCATTGTTTAGCTGATCATCTCCTCCTTAGCTGATCCCTCTCCTCCTTCAGCTCATTCCTCTCATCGATTAGCTCAACCTTCTCGTCAATCAGCTGATCCTTTTCCTCCTGCAGTTGATCTCTTGTCTCCTTTAACTTGGTGATGATAGTTTCTTGAGAGGCCAAAAGTTGTTGGTTGAGCCTGTCCACTGTTGGGGAACGTAGCATAAATTCAAAATTTTCCTACGTGTCACCAAGATCTATCTATGGAGTCATCTAGCAACGAGGGAGGAGTGGATCTACATACCCTTGTAGATCGCGCGCGGAAGCGTTCAAGAGAACGGGGTTGATGGAGCCGTACTCGTCGTGATCCAAATCATCGATGATCCTAGCGCCGAACGGACGGCACCTCCGCGTTCAACACACGTACGGAGCAGCGACGTCTCCTCCTTCTTGATCCAGCAAGGGGGAAGGAGAGGTTGATGGAGATCCAGCAGCACAACGGCGTGGTGGTGGAAGTAGCGGGATTCCAACAGGGCTTCGCCAAGCGCTGCGGGAGGAGGAAGGTGTGTCATGGGAGGGAGAGGGAGGCGCCAGGGCTTGGGTTGGGCTGCCCTCCCTTCCCCCCACTATATATAGGGCCAAGGGAGAGGGGGGAGGCCGCAGCCTTGGCCTTCCTCCAAGGAAGGGTGCGGCCAGGGAGGAGTCCCTTCCTCCCAAGGCACCTCGGAGGTGCCTTCCCCTTTAGGACTCTTCCTCTCCCTTGATTCTTGGCGGCATGGGCCTCTTGGGGCTGGTGCCCTTGGCCATATAGGCCAAGGCGCACCCCCTACAGCCCATGTGGACCTCCCAGGCAGGTGGCCCCACCCGGTGGACCCACGGGACCCTTCCGGTGGTCCCGGTACAATACCGGTGACCCCGAAACTTGTCCTGATGGCTGAAACAACACTTCCTATATGTAATTCTTTACCTCCGGACCATTCCGGAACTCGTCGTGACGTCCAAGATCTCATCCGGGACTCCGAACAACTTTCGGGTTACGCATACTAATATCTCTATAACCCTAGCGTCACCGAACCTTAAGTGTGTAGACCCTACGGGTTCGGGAGACATGCAGACATGACCGAGATGACTCTCCGGTCAATAACCAACAGCGGGATCTGGATACCCATGTTGGCTCCCACATGTTCCACGATGATCTCATCGGATGAACCACGATGTCAAGGACTTAATCAATCCCGTATACAATTCCCTTTGTCTATCGGTACGATACTTGCCCGAGATTCGATCGTCGGTATCCCGATACCTTGTTCAATCTCGTTACCGGCAAGTCTCTTTACTCGTTCCGTAACACATCATCCCGTGATCAACTCCTTGGATCACATTGTGCACATTATGATGATGTCCTACCGA
Source organism: Triticum urartu (assembly GCF_003073215.2). Lineage (NCBI taxonomy): Eukaryota > Viridiplantae > Streptophyta > Magnoliopsida > Poales > Poaceae > Triticum > Triticum urartu. Next base: position 29,181,332 of record NC_053023.1, on the reverse strand, counting down.
GTGGGCCCAGAGATACCTCTCCGTTTACACGGAGTGACAAATCCCAGTCTCGATTCGTGCCAACCCAACAGACACTTTCGGAGATACCTGTAGTGTACCTTTATAGCCACCCAGTTACGTTGTGACGTTTGGCACACCCAAAGCACTCCTACGGTATCCGGGAGTTGCACAATCTCATGGTCTAAGGAAATGATACTTGACATTAGAAAAGCTTTAGCATACGAACTACACGATCTTTGAGCTAAGCTTAAGATTGGGTCTTGTCCATCACATCATTCTCCTAATGATGTGATCCCGTTATCAATGACATCCAATGTCCATGGTCAGGAAACCGTAACCATCTATTGATCAACGAGTTAGTCAACTAGAGGCTTACTAGGGACATGGTGTTGTCTATGTATCCACACATGTATCTGAGTTTCTTATCAATACAATTCTAGCATGGATAATAAACGATTATCATGAACAAGGAAATATAATAATAACTAATTTATTATTGCCTCTAGGGCATATTTCCAACAGTCTCCCACTTGCACTAGAGTCAATAATCCAGTTCACATCGTCATGTGATTAACACTCACAGGTCACATCGCCATGTGACCAACATCCAAAGAGTTCACTAGTGTCACTAAACTAGTTCACATCATCATGTGATTAAGACTCAATGAGTTCTGGGGTTTGATCATGTTTTGCTTGTGAGAGATGTTATAGTCAACGGGTCTGAATCTTTCAGATCCGTATGGACTTCGCAAATCTCTATGTCATCTTGTAGATGCAACTACTACGCTACATTTGGAGCCATTTCAAATAACTGTTCTACTTGGAGCTATTCTAAATTGTTGCTCCATTATATGTATCCGGTATCTCTACTCAGAGCTATCCGGATAGGTGTTAAGCTTGCATCGGCGTAACCCTTTACGACGAACTCTTTTACCACCTCCATAATCGAGAAAATTTCTTAGTCCACAAGTTACTAAGGATAACTTTGACCGCTGTCCTGTGATCCATTCTTAGATCACTCTTGTACCCCTTGACTGACTCATGGCAAGGCACATTTCAGGTGCGGTACACAGCATAGCATACCGTATAGAGCCTATGACAAAAGCATAGGGGACAACATTCGTCCTTTCTCTTTCTTCTGCCATGGTCGAGCTTTAAGTCTTAACTTCATACCTTACAACTCAAGCAAGAACTCCTTCTTTGGCTGATCCATCTTGAACACCTTCAAGATCATGTCAAGGTATGTGCTCATTTGAAAGTATCATTAAGCGTTTTGATCTATCCTTATAAATCTTGATGCTCAATGTTCAATTTGCTTAATCCAGGCTTTCCATTGAAAAACACTTTCCAAATAACCCTATATGCTTTCCAGAAATTCTACATCATTTCTGATCCATAATATGTCAACAACATATACTCATCAGAAATTCTATAGTGCTCCCACTCACTTCTTTGGAAATACAAGTTTCTCATAAACTTTGTATACACCCAAAATCTTTGATCATCTCATCAAAGCATACATTCCAACTCCGAGATGCTTACTCCAGTCCTTAGAAGGATTGCTGGAGCTTTGCATACTTATTAGCATCTTTCAGGATTGACAAAACCTTCCGGTTTGTATCACATACAACCTTTCCTCAAGAAAACGTCGAGGAAACAATGTTTTGACATCCTATCTGCAAGATTTCATAAATAATGCAGTAATCGCTAATATAATTCCAACAGAATCTTAGCATCGCTACGAGTGAGAAAGTCTCATCGTAGTCAACTCCTTGAACTTGTCGGAAAACATCTTAACGACAAGTCGAGCTTTCTTAATGGTGACATTTACCATCATTGTCCGTCTTCCTTTTAAAATCCATCTGCACTCAACAGCCTTATGACCATCGAGCTGTTCTGTCAAAGTCTACACTTTGTTTCCATATATGGATCCTCTCTCGGATTTTATGGCCTCGAGCCATTTATCGGAATCTGGGCCCACCATCGCTTCTCCATAGCTCGTAGGTTTATTGTTGTCTAGCAACATGACTTCCAAGACAGGATTACGTACCACTCTGAAGTAGTACGCATCCTTGTCATCCCACGAGGTTTGGTAGTGACTTGATCTGAAGTTTCATGATCACTATCATAAGCTTCCACTTCAATTGGTGTAGGTGCCACAGGAACAACTCCTGTGCCTTGCCACACACTAGTTGAAGTGACGGTTCAATAACCTCATCAAGTCTCCACCATCCTCCCACTCAATTCTTTCGAGAGAAACTTTTCCTCAAGAAAGGACCCGATTCTAGAAACAATCCCTTATTGCTTTCGGATCTGAGACAGGAGGTATACCCAACTGTTTTGGGTGTCCTATGAAGATGCATTTATCCGCTTTGGGTTCGAGCTTATCAGCCTGAAACTTTTTCACATAAGCGTCGCAGCCCCAAACTTTTAAGAAATGACAGTTTAGGTTTCTCTAAACCATAGTTCATATGGTGTCATCTCATCGGAATTACGTGGTGCCCTATTTAAAGTGAATGTGGTTGTCTTTAATGCCTAACCCATAAACTATCATGGTAATTCGATAAGAGACATCATGGTATGCATCATATCCAATAGGGTGCAGTTATGATGTTCGGACACACCATCACACTATGGTGTTCCAGGCTGTATTAGTTGTGAAACAATTTCCACAATGTCTTAATTCTGTGCCAAACTCGTAATTCAGATATTCATCTCTATGATCATATCATAGATCTTTTATCCTCTTGTCACGACGATCTTTCAACTTCACCCTGAAATTACTTGAACCTTTCAATAATTCAGACTCGTGATTCATCAAGTAAATATACTCAACATCTACTCAAATCATCTGTGAAGTAAGAACATAACGATATCCACTACATGCCTCAGCACTCATTGGACTGCACACATCAAAATGTATTACTTCCAACAAGTTGCTTTCTAGTTCCATTTTACTGAAAACGAGGCTTTCAGTCATCTTGCCCATGTGGTATGATTTGCATGTCTCAAGTGATTCAAAATCAAGTGAGTCCAAACGGTCCATTTGCATGGAGTTTCTTCATGCATATACACCAATAGACATGGTTCGCATGCCTCAAACTTTTCAAAACCGAGTGAGCCCAAAGATCCATCAACATGGAGCTTCTTCATGCGTTTTATACCGATATGACTTACGTGGCAGTGCCACAAGTAGGTGGTACTATCATTACTATCTTATATCTTTTGGCATAAACATGTGTATCACTACGATCGGGATTCAATAAACCATTCATTTTAGGTGTAAGACCATTGAAGTTATTATTCAAATAAACAGAGTAACCATTATTCTCTTTAAATGAATAACCGTATTGCGATAGACATAATCCAATCATGTCTATGCTCAACGCAAACACCAAATAACAATTATTTAGGTTTAACACCAATCTCGATGGTAGAGGGAGCGTGCGATGCTTGATCATATCAACATTGGAAACACTTCCAACGCATATCGTCAGCTCACCTTTAGCTAGTCTCCGTTTATTCCGTAGCTTTTATTTCGAGTTACCAACACTTAGCAACCGAACCGGTATCTAATACCCTGGTGCTACTAGGAGTACTAGTAAAGTACACATCAACACAATGTATATCCAATATACTTCTATCGACCTTGCCAGCCTTCTCATCTACCAAGTATCTAGGGTAATTCTGCTCCAGTGGCTGTTCCCCTTATTACAGAAGCACTTAGTCTCGGGTTTGGGTTCAACCTTGGGTTTTTTCACTAGAGCAGCAGCTGAATTGCCGTTTCATGAAGTATCCCTTCGTGCCCTTGCCCTTCTTGAAACTAGTGGTTTCACCAACCATCAACAATTGATGCTCCTTCTTGATTTCTACTTTTGTGGTGTCAAACATCGCGAATATCTCATATATGTCCCTGATATATTATAGTTCATCACGAAGCTCAAGCAGCTTGGTGGTAATGACTTCGGAGAACCATCACTATTTCATCTGGAAGATCAACTCCCACTTGATTCAAATGATTGTTGTTCTCAGACAATCTGAGCACAAGCTCAACAATTGAGCTTTTCTCCCTTAGTTTGCAGGCTAAGAAAATCGTCGGAGGTCTTATACCTCTTGACGTGGGCACGAGCCTGAAATCCCAATTTCAGCCCTCGAAACATCTCATATGTTCCGCGACATTTCAAAATTGTCTTCGGTGCCTCAATTCTAAACCATTTAACATTACCGAACTATCATGTAGTCATCAAAACGTGTATGTCAGATGTTCGCAACATCCACAGACCACGCTCGAGGTTCAGCACACTGAGCGGTGCATTAAGGACATAAGCCTTCTATGAAGCAATGAGGACAATCCTCAATTTGCGGACCTAGTCCGCATAATTGCTACTATCAACTTTCAACTAAATTTTCTCTAGGAACATATCTAAACAGTAGAACTGAAGCGCGAGCTACGACATAATTTGCGAAGACCTTTTGACTATGTTCAGGATAATTAAGTCCATCTTATGACCTCCCACTCAGATAGACATCCCTCTAGTCATCTAAGTGATTACATGATCCGAGTCAACTAGGCCGTGTCCGATCATCACGTGAGACGGACTAGTCAACATCGGTGAACATCTTCATGTTGATCGTATCTTCTATACGACTCATGCTCGACCTTTCAGTCTTCTGTGTTCCGAGGCCATGTCTGTACATGCTAGGCTCGTCAAGTCAACCTAAGTGTTTGCATGTGTAAATCTGTCTTACACCCGTTGTATGTGAACGTTGGAATCTATCACACCCGATCATCACGTGGTGCTTAGAAATGAACGAACTGTCGCAACGGTGCACAGTTAGGGGGAACACTTTCTTGAAATTTTAACGAGGGATCATCTTATTTACTACCGTCGTTCTAAGCAAATAAGATGTATAAACATGATAAACATCACATGCAATCAAATAGTGACATGATATGGCTAATATCATTTTGCTCCTTTTGATCTCCATCTTCAGGGCTCCATGATCATCGTTGTCACCGGCATGACACCATGATCTCCATCATCGTGTCTTCATGAAGTTGTCTCGCCAACTATTACTTCTACTACTACTGCTAACGGTTAGCAATAAAGTAAAGTAATTACATGGCGTTGTTCAATGACACGCAGGTCATAAATAAATAAAGACAACTCCTATGGCTCCTGCCGGTTGTCATACTCATCGACATGCAAGTCGTGATTCCTATTACAAGAACATGATCAATCTCATACATCACATATATCATTCATCACATCCTTTTGGCCATATCACATCACATAGCATACCCTGCAAAAACAAGTTAGACGTCCTCTAATTGTTGTTTGCATGTTTTACGTGGCTGCTATGGGTTTCTAGCAAGAACGTTTCTTACCTACGCAAAAACCACAATGTGATATGCCAATTGCTATTTACCCTTCATAAGGACCCTTTTCATCGAATCCGATCCGACTAAAGTGGGAGAGACAGACACCCGCTAGCCACCTTATGCAACTAGTGCATGTCAGTCGGTGGAACCAGTCTCACGTAAGAGTACGTGTAAGGTCGGTCCGGGCCGCTTCATCCCACAATGCCACCGAATCAAGATTGGACTAGTAACGGTAAGCATATTGAACAAAATCAACGCCCACAACTACTTTGTGTTCTACTCGTGCATAGAAACTACGCATAGACCTAGCTCATGATGCCACTGTTGGGGAACGTAGCATAAATTCAAAATTTTCCTACGTGTCACCAAGATCTATCTATGGAGTCATCTAGCAACGAGGGAGGAGTGGATCTACATACCCTTGTAGATCGCGCGCGGAAGCGTTCAAGAGAACGGGGTTGATGGAGCCGTACTCGTCGTGATCCAAATCACCGATGATCCTAGCGCCGAACGGACGGCACCTCCGCGTTCAACACACGTACGGAGCAGCAACGTCTCCTCCTTCTTGATCCAGCAAGGGGGAAGGAGAGGTTGATGGAGATCCAGCAGCACAACGGCGTGGTGGTGGAAGTAGCGGGATTCCAACAGGGCTTCGCCAAGCGCTGCGGGAGGAGGAAGGTGTGTCATGGGAGGGAGAGGGAGGCGCCAGGGCTTGGGTTGGGCTGCCCTCCCTTCCCCCCACTATATATAGGGCCAAGGGAGAGGGGGGAGGCGCAGCCTTGGCCCTTCCTCCAAGGAAGGGTGCGGCCAGGGAGGAGTCCCTCCTCCCCAAGGCACCTCCGAGGTGCCTTCCCCCTTTATGACTCTTCCTCTCCCTTGATTCTTGGCGCATGGGCCTCTTGGGGCTGGTGCCCTTGGCCCATATAGGCCAAGGCGCACCCCCTACAGCCCATGTGCCCCCCGGGGCAGGTGGCCCCACCCGGTGGACCCCCGGGACCCTTCCGGTGGTCCCGGTACAATACCGGTGACCCCGAAACTTGTCCCGATGGCCGAAATAGCACTTCCTATATATAATTCTTTACCTCCGGACCATTCCGGAACTCCTCGTGACGTCCGGGATCTCATCCGGGACTCCGAACAACTTTCGGGTTACCGCATACTAATATATCTATAACCCTAGCGTCACCGAACCTTAAGTGTGTAGACCCTACGGGTTCGGGAGACATGCAGACATGACCGAAATGGCTCTCCGGTCAATAACCAACAGCGGGATCTGGATACCCATGTTGGCTCCCACATGTTCCACGATGATCTCATCGTATGAACCACGATGTCAAGGACTTAATCAATCCCGTATACAATTCCCTTTGTCTATCGGTACGATACTTGCCCGAGATTCGATCGTCGGTATCCCGATACCTTGTTCAATCTCGTTACCGGCAAGTCTCTTTACTCGTTCCGTAACACATCATCCCGTGATCAACTCCTTGATCACATTGTGCACATTATGATGATGTCCTACCGAGTGGGCCCAGAGATACCTCTCCGTTTACACGGAGTGACAAATCCCAGTCTCGATTCGTGCCAACCCAACAGACACTTTCGGAGATACCTGTAGTGTACCTTTATAGCCACCCAGTTACGTTGTGACGTTTGGCACACCCAAAGCACTCCTACGGTATCCGGGAGTTGCACAATCTCACGGTCTAAGGAAATGATACTTGACATTAGAAAAGCTTTAGCATACGAACTACACGATCTTTGAGCTAAGCTTAAGATTGGGTCTTGTCCATCACATCATTCTCCTAATGATGTGATCCCGTTATCAATGACATCCAATGTCCATGGTCAGGAAACCGTAACCATCTATTGATCAACGAGTTAGTCAACTAGAGGCTTACTAGGGACATGGTGTTGTCTATGTATCCACACATGTATCTGAGTTTCTTATCAATACAATTCTAGCATGGATAATAAACGATTATCATGAACAAGGAAATATAATAATAACTAATTTATTATTGCCTCTAGGGCATATTTCCAACATCCACATCATAGACCTTTTATTCAGCTTGCACAGACCCCCCAACCTGAATCTCTATGTATCTCTACAAAGAAATGTTTGGAATTATCATGCATGAAACTCAATTAGTAAACCTACAGATGATGACCATCATAACTAGAAGTAAAGGAATAAATGAAGATGATGGCCATCATAACTAGAAGTAAACCTATATATGAATCAATACGACGACCAACATATAAAACCATTTTAGGGAAGAGTTTGTTGAAGAATGAAGATAATGACCATCATAACTAGAAGTGCTCCTACAAGTTTGATGAAGACTATGATGTAGTTCTCCTACAAGTTTGAAGTAGTTTTCCGACAAGTATGATGAAATATATGATGTGCTCCTCCTACAAGTTTGTTGAAGAATATGATGGCCAACTATAAAAAGAAATTCCTTGTCAACAAATCAAGTTTGTTGTTCCTACATATAAAACCTATGAGATGTTCCTGCAAGTTTGATGACCAACAAATCAAGTAAAGGAAAGTGCAGCTATGAATCAAGTTATGAGATGTTCTTACTCGGTTGCTTCTCACGTCAGTGTCGCCGGCTGCCATGTCGGCATCGTCGGAGTCCATCGACTACAATATATAACAAGTAAAGAGATTAACACACTCATACTTTGTGTGTGTGTGTGGTCATCTATATCTAAACATAACCAAATAAAAGAGATTAACACATTCACAGTTAAACATTCAATTTGTGTGTGTGTGTGTGTGTGTGTGTGTGTGTGTGTGTGTGCAATCGTCTATGTCTAAGGGAAAGTAGTGGCTACATCTAGTAGTAGTAACAGAAAAAAAATGATATACCTTTTCCACTAACCAATCAAACGGAATTATTCATATTTATTTTGACAGTACTACAAGCTATATATATTGGGTGAATTCCGTATATGTCACTGAAAACTTGCCCGTACCCCTATCTGCCATTGGCAATTTCCCTCTGTCAAATATGCCACCGAAAATTTACACCGCGTACAGATATGCCACTATGGCCAGTTTGACAGTTAGTTGACCGTCAAGTGGAAGGTGAAAAGACAATTTTGCCCCTGACCTACACTGTAGCAACAGAGCGACACTGCGGCGTCTGATGCACTTTTAAAAAAAATGTGAAATATCTGTACCGCCCACTTTTTTCAAATTTTGTTCACTTTTAAAAAAGTTGTTCGCAATATGGGACGGAACCTGCTGTAGCAACAATTACTGTAGTACTGTAGCGCACGATTTTTTTAAAACTGTGCCGCCCACTTTTTTCAAATTTTGTTCACTTTAAAAAAATTTGCAACACAGGCTCCGTCGCAGTAATTGTTCACTTTAAAAAAATTATTATAAACAATTGTTCACAATATAGAAGGACACATTTTTAAAAAAATCATGCGCTACAGTAATTGTTACTACATTACTTCGCCCGCTGCACTAGTTGCTCCAGTACTGGACGCGGAAGTATTCTGCACAGTGCACCGAACGCTACAGTACTGGATCGATAAAGTTGGTGCTGCAGTGCACAAGAATGCCCAGGGGCAAAATCATCTTTTCACCTTCCACTTGACAGTCAACTAACGGTCAAACTGGCCATAGTGGCATATCTGTATGCGGTGCAAATTTTTGGTGGCATATTTGACAGAGGGAAATTTCCAATGGCATATGCGGATACGGGCAAGTTTTGAGTGGCATATACGGAATTCACCCATATATATTCATTATGATGTTATCTATGTCTAAACATAACCAAATCTTATTAAGTCGTTAGTCGGTGCTAGACTAGTTTGTATTTGTTGTTTTATAAAAATTTCCCATTGGAATAGATCAAAGGGAAAGTCGTAGCTACATCTAGGTTCCACTGGAAGGGGAGGGGGTTACCTGCGGAGACGGGGATGGTGCCGGAGGCGGAGGCAACGACGGTGGAGATGGAGCGGTGACGTATGCGGTGGGGTGGTGGTGCAGGCATCGACGACACCGGCGGGGTAGTGATACGACGGGTCGGCAACTGCGCGGGTGAAGAGTGAGATGGAGAGAATGGGGATAAGGTGGGGGTGGGGGTTTGGGGGTGGCCGTGGGGGGTTGGGGATAGCCGCTCGGGTTAGGTGGTGGTGTGGTCTAGTGCGGCCCATGCCACTGGTAAGTTTATTTTATTATTTATTGTTTAATTTTCCGGGGTTAATTTATTATTCACATTTTACTTAATTTATTTTAAATTTAGGTTTTATTTATGTCCATTTTTATTTATATTGATGTTTTATTTTATTTTAAGATTTTACATATTTTTTAGAGATTAATTTATTTTAAAAGTTGGGTTAATTTTTTATTTAGTTTATTTTAAATTCAGGATTTATTTAGGTCATTTTAATTTAGGTTTAACTAAGATTAATGTTTAATTGATTTTTTATTTATGTACGTCACTATTTTTTATGATTTATTTTAATAAATTTTTATGTTACCTTATTTATTTATTTGCTCCAGCTACTTTACATAATAAATAGTTCAAGACATAATAATTAGGAGAACAATATCACTAATCTGAATACATAATACTTGAAGGATAAATAATAACTAATAAGTTTTACTCGATCGAGAGATTTCTGTCATATAACTTTCCACGGCCAGCGCAGATAAAGAACTCTAGTTCTAGATTCCGTGCTGTGTACGGAATTTTCGGATGGCACCACTCCGGCCGGTCCTCTACATTATTTGCTTCTTTATCAAGGGCACATCGATCAATTTGATTCCTGGTGTTGGCACTCGCTGTTACATAGCCTGTTTTTTCATATGATTTTGGATATTTATTTCAGGGGAAAGTACAGTACCTTAGTTTGGGATTTATTTTGCAGGCAACTTGTCTTGGTCCCCTACAAAAAGGAAGCACAATATGTGTGGCTCTCATTAGCGGCAACCAGATCGTTGATGGAAATATAGCTGATTCCCGTAAGTACATACAGGGAATGGTCAGATATAGTAACTATTCTCTTTCGAAATATTTAACTGGTGCCCAAAATGTAGAGGGGGAAACCAAGAAGTTTAAAACCACGTCTCAAGAAAGGTTCAGCATGCCTCCCCGAGTGTCACCCTTCTTAGTTGAACTGAAGTTTAATGATATTTAATTTAAGCGACAATTTGATCAAATCAAATCTAACTATCTAAGACTTCGTAAATTAGGAAACTGAACCATTACATTGTTGCTAGTCCATCTAACGAATAACTATCGTTTGAGTAGCCAAGTTCAGCTTCAGGTGTTGAAAACATTCTTATAACTTCAAAACGGCAAGGGATGCACCGTTGTCTTTTCGTTTAATCACTGGTACAAGTGAAAATAAGTGATGCTTTGTAGGTTGGCGATGTACATGTTGAGAGAACAGTGTTAGATATTTTGAGAGAACAAGTGAAAAAAATGATGTTACTTTGTAGGTTGGCGATGTACATGTTGAAAAACTGAATTATTACATTGCTGTTCTGTAAGTAAAGCTTTATTATCTTTAGATATTTTGAGAGAAGAATGTTAGTTTAAATTCATGGTTTGAGACAATTATTGGCAGGACAGAATGATACTGAGACGTAGGTTGAGCTTCCCGGAGCGATGTCTGTACCAAAGGCGGACGTTCTAGAAGAACAAGTCATTTTATACCAAAGGCGGTCCATGAACAACGAACAAGCATGGAAGCATATCACATGCACCGAAGGAACTTGCAAAATCTGAGAGCAACGACCATATGACAGCAGAAGCGCAAGCCCATCGGGATGACCGTCACCACCAGGTAAAGGGACCCCCAATTGCACGAGCACGAGTGCCATGAAAGAGAAGACCGCAACCACGCACCGAGCATAGCACCATCGCACGAGGAAGACCCATGCATGAATGGCCCAACAAGCATGCACCACCGAGCCAGCCGCTACCAAGCCAATCAAAGAAGAAGACCTATTGAAGAGAGATCAATCGGCTGGTAGGTGTGGATTCACTGGTAGAAAAAGGGCCTATAGTCCCGGTTCGTAAGGGCCTTTAGTCCCGGTTCAGGAACCGGGACTAAAGTGTCGGTATTAATACCTCCCCCCTTTAGTCCTGGTTCAATCCAGAACCGGGACTAAAGGCCCTCCACGTGGGCAGTGCGCAGAGCCCAGCCAGGAGACCCTTTGGTCCCGGTTGGTGGCACCAACCGGGACCAATAGGCATCCACGCGTCAGCACTTCTGTGGCTGGGGTTTTTGTTTTTTTTTAAAAGGGGGGGGGGGTTTGGGGGTTTTGGGGGGTTAATTTAGGTGTTTCATATATTGTGTTAGCTAGTTATAATTAATAGAGAGAAGTGTCCTCTGTTATGTCCGTGCTTGGTCGACGCTACGTACTATACATACGTATATAGAGAGGACTAGACACGCTAGCTAGCTAGTAATTAAGCAAACGAAGGAAATAGAAAGATCGTCATGAACATATATGCATATATACAGAGAGAAGTGATATCGACCACCTCTCCTTCTCCGAGAGATTGGTCGAACAACAAATTCTCGTATATCTATCTGACCGGCTACATATATACAATAATTATCTCTTACAAATATAATCATACGGACTCAGGGTCCACATAGAATTCTCCGTCTTCAGGGATCACGTGGTCAAGAAAGAATGCCGCCAATTCCTCTTGAATTCCTCGCATGCGAGCTGGTGCTAGGAGTTCATCCCGCTTCCGAAATATCTAATTTAAAGAAGGGGGTCAATACATATATATATATGAATGAATGAAACTCAACACAAATGATGGTAATAAAATAAAATTGTGAATGTTGTTATTTACGTACTTCATATTGTTCGTCAGTGTAGCCCCGCTCACAGGTCGTGTGGCGGATGGACTCGCAAACATAGTATCCACAGAAATCATTCCCTTGTTGCTGCCACAACCACTTTACAAGAAATAGAGGTTAATCAAACTGATAAGCAAGAATGCCAAATGGTATTGATGAAACTAGCGCTTGAATGACTAGTAGATGCGCTTAAAATGCTACTATAGTTAGTACTTACTTTCGGGTGTCTAAATTGCAGCTCCTTCGGCAGTCCCGGAGCTTTTCTGGTGAATTTTCTCCAAACCCTGCCGGACAAAGAAAACAATTACTTGATATATCAGGAAATGAACAAAGTTGCTGATATGGTGGATAATGATCGATTTAACTTACTTCTCGAGTATTTGAGTCATGTCTGCATAGTCCTTGGGATCTTTTCGTCTTGAGTCTAAGACGGTTACTAGTCCCTGCTCAAGCTTAATATGTAGGAGAATATAGTGGAAACTGCACACGCATGCATAACTCATCAATTACATTACTATAACCTTGACTAATATATAAGGGAAACCGAATACGCACAAGACAGTAACACTCACTTGAAGTTGTAAGGAAAGAGTATTATATCTTTGTTTTGATTTATTATCAACGATTCTAGCATGCTGGCCTCGGTTTCTGCGGCATGAAATTTAACCTGAGTTGCATCTATGAGATATGTGTTAATGAACCCAATATCACCGACTTGTCTTTTCTTCAATTCGATGATCTTCAATCTGCATAATATAGTGAGGATGATTATAAATACATGCAATGAAAGAGCTGAGCTATATGGAGAGACTTAATGACAGAAGTAGTAGTACTTACAGACAGTAGCAGGTGACCGTTGCTTTATCGAGGGCCAATTGATTGAAAAACTGATAGAACTCCTCAAATGGAACAGGCAACAGATCAATTCCAACGAGGTCATGCTCCTTTTTAACTTTCAAATACAAAGTACTCCTCCCCCAGAGTCTCTGCAGATTTTCAAGTACCAATCATGCAATCTTCGCATCATCGTTGATAGAGATCTTTCATCTTTGACGAGAGGCTTCCCGTACTCGTATCTTTGTATCTGCACGTCCATGGGTTCATAATGTACTTCGTCGGGCAGTTAATCTGCAAGATTGCTATAACCGGGCACCATTCTCGGATCATTATCGACGTTGTGGCTAGGCACCTTGAGTGGGGGGCACGATTGCTTCGCTTGTTCGCCGAGCTGGGCAATTTGTTTCCCAGCTCGTCGTTCTTTCAGCCTTTGATCACTGACAGTACTTCCCGACCGCTCCGCTTCAGCAAATTCCTTTCCAATAATGCGGTCATAGTTTCCTTTCGGCGGATCAGACTTCGGTGGTTTTGTCAGGGCAGCCAGAGTGCGCTTCACTTTCACCCGATCTACCTTCTCCTCCGGAGGTGGATGTTTCTTTGCTTTCACCCCTTCAAAGAATTTCTTCACTTCTTCTCGCGCGATCTCGGCGTTCTCCTCCTGGGTCCTCTCGTATGGTAACTTCTCTGGAGTCTTCAGAGAAGGACCGAATCTGTATGTCCTCCCGCCTCTGGTTGTACTGCTAGACGCCGACCGAGTAGACGTAGCGGTTGTCTTCTTTACTTGCTTAAGCGGCGGAGGAGAAGGACTACGACGCGCCGGAGCAGCTGGAGCGGCGGCAGGTCTCTTCCGCCCTTGCTGACGAGGCGGAGAAGGAGGAGGCTGGCTGCTCGGGCGCGTCGGCGCAGCCGGAGAAGGAGCCGGCCGAGGGCCCTGGTCGTCACTCGCCGGAGGAGGAGGAGGCGGTGGAGGCGGAGTGCCCTGACTCGCCGGAGGAGGAGGAGGTGGTGGAGGCGTCCAGTTCGGAAGGTTGATGAGCTCCTTCCGCCATAGGCATGGAGTCTTCAAAGCAGACCCCAGCCGAGTCTCCCCTTCACCGGTAGGGTGGTCAAGCTGGAGGTCCTCAAATCCCTCCGTTATCTCATCCACCATCACCCTAGCATATCCTTCTGGAATCGGCCGGCAGTGAAAAGTTGCGCCGGGTTCAGTAGGATAAACAGAGCCAACAGCCGCCTTGACCTTCAAATTCATCCATTGCGTCATAAGGTGGCAATTTTGAGACTCCGTGATAGCATCCACGGGATAGCTGGCAGGAGCCGTCAAGGCATGCTCTGGCTGAAGCAGCTCGGTGGAAGCCACGCTGCTTCTGCGCTGAGATGGCGGGGTAGCTTCTGGGGAGGCTTCGGCAGTACGTTTGCTGCGATTTGCTTCTCGTTCCTCTATCGCGTCCACCCTTGCTTGCAGCGCCTGCATTTGGGTCTGCTGCACTTTTTTCCTCCTCTCATGGGATTTTTAACCGCCTGCATCCGGAAACCCAACCTTCCACGGAACGGAGCCTGGCGTGCCTCGTGTCCGTCCAGGGTGCTCAGGATTCCCGAGGGCCATTGTGAGCTCGTCGTTCTCTCTGTCTGGAAAGAACGTCCCTTCCTGCGCTGCTTCGATATACTGCTTAAGCTTACTGACTGGTATGTCCATTTGATCGTTCGTCCAAATGCACTTCCCTGTTTCAGGGTCCAGGGTTCCGCCAGCCCCGAAGAACCAAGTCCGGCAACGGTCTGGCCAGTTATTTGTCTCTGGTTCGATCCCTTTATGAACCAGATCATTCTCACTCTTGGACCACTTAGGCCGGGCTACGAGGTAGCCACCTGACCCCGTGCGATGGTGAAGCTTCTTCTTCGCAGCATTTTGCTTGTTTGTCGCCGACATCTTCTTACTCTTTTCTGATGTCTTGTGGGCCACAAATGCGGGCCAGTGATCTCTGATCTTCTCATATCTGCCCTTGAATTCTGGTGTCTCATTATTTTCGACAAACTTATTCAGCTCCTTCTTCCACCTCCTGAATAGTTCTGCCATCCTCTTCAGAGCAAAAGACTTGATTAATTTCTCTTTAACTGGGTTCTCTGGATTTTCCTCAGGCGGTAGGGTGAAATTTGACTTCAGCTCAGTCCAAAGATCATTTTTCTGCATATCATTGACGTAAGACACCTCAGGGTCTTCTGTAGCTGGCTTAAACCATTGCTGGATCCTTATCGGGATCTTGTCCCTAACCAGAACCCCGCACTGAGCAACAAATGCGCTCTTTGTCCGGAGGGGTTCAATAGGTTGGCCGTCGGGCGCGATTGCTATGATCTCAAACTTTTCATCCGAGCTCAACTTTTTCTTCGGGCCTCGTCTCTTTACCGAAGTTGTGCTCGATTCGGAGGGCTAGAAAAAAGAACAAAGACTTAATTAATATGTGTACATACCAAAACAATGAATGCATCAATCAGCTAGTCAGCATAGGCTTAACTAATATATATACCTGGCCGGACTCGGTTCGGTCACCGGAGCCGTCCTCATGTTCTTCTTCTTGCACCGGCATTAGGTCACCGTAGCCAGCTTGTTCACCCTCTCCTTCCAGACCATCGGTTTCGTTGAGAAACAACGAGATGGCATCACTTCCTTCTGCGATTATGTCCCTCAACAACGCTTATTTTGTTGCTTCGTCTAGGGCGGTGTCCATAGTTTCTACAAATATTTACAACATGGCAATTATTATTCAAACATGACAGATGGATATATTAGTGCCAAACGTAGAACTAGCTACCTAATCATAGTAAGCTATCGGGAGGGGGTATATATCGACAACGACGACACTACATCATGTTCGAGAGGATCGCCGAGGGGTCGGGAGGTTGCCTAGTGTCAAAGGATTCAACAAAACCATGTCTTCATCATTAGGCAAAAGTAACATGTGCATGATGGTACGAAGCTCTTCAAAGTTGTTCTGGAACGGACTCCCAGATAGGATAATCCGCCTTTTGGTACAAAGTTCAGCAAGAGCCTTCCGAATATCGCTATTTGGAAGGCCTTTGCTGAATTGGTACCTATTTGGAAGGCCTTTGCTGAATTGGTACCAAAAGGCGGATTATTCTATCCGGGACTCCATTCCAAAACAACTTTGCAGAACTTCGTACCAACATGCCCTGGTTACTTCCGACTAATGATGAAGGCATGGATTTCTTCAATACTTTGACACTAGGAAACCTCTCTCTACTTCCGGCTAATAAGAAGAAGAAGAAGAAGAAGAAAAGAAGAGAAGAAAAAAAAAGAGGAGAGAAGAAAGGAATAGAGGAGAAAAGAGAAAATAACTTCTCTTTCTCCTCTACCTTTTCTTCTTTCTCCCTCTTTTTTTTCTTCTTTCTTCTTCTTCTTATTATTTCTCCTCTTCTTTTCGGTAGAGGAAACCCTAAATAGCTAGCAGTATCATGGGTGTGAGATACATTGGCCTCGTGTCGGACACTACATCCACGTCCCACAAGTGACGTGGGCCGTCGAAGCCCGCGCCACTTGTGGATGTGGGTGTAGTGTCCGACACCGACGGTACATGTCTCACACGACGATACTTTTCTATTTAGGGTTTCTCCTCTACCGCTCCTCGACCTCTGACGACCCTCGTTCCCGATAAAATAAAGAGGAAAGAAGAAGAAAAAAGAAGAGAAAAAAGAAATAGAGGAGAAGACTTCCTCTTCTCCCTCTCCTCTTCTTCTCCCCTTCTTCCTTCTTCCTCGCCTCTCTCATGAATGTCCGCGTTCTCGGACCCCTCACGTGTCGAAGAAACAATGAAGAAAAAATGAGGAGAAGAAGAAAGGAATAGTGGAGAAAAGAGAATAGAATATATTCTATTTTCTCTTCCCTCGAACACTTGGCGACCCTCGACCCTCTACCCTAGCTAGTTCCCGACCTAGCTTGTCGAAGTTATCTGGTACACACATATACATACATACACATATACACTACACACATGCATACATACACATACATACACATACATATACATATCTGCATGCACACACATATACACTGCACACACATACACATACATACACATATATATACACTACACACATGCATACATATATCTCAAAAAAATTAACAGAGGCGGGCGGCGGCGCGGCAAGCGGAGCGCGGCCAGGCGGCGGTGTCGAGGCAGAACACGATGGGCGGCGGCGGCGAACCAGCGACGGCGCGGCAAGCGGAGCACGTACGGGCAGAGCACGGCGGGCAGCGGCGTCGGGGCGCGGCAAGAGCACGGCAGGCAACGGCGTCGGGGCGCGGCTGGCGGTGGTGGCAGGGCGCGGCGGGGGGAGAGGAGGAGAGGAGGGGAACGGCACGGTGGCTCACAGTGAGAGCGGGCCGGGAAGGCGTCGGGGTAGGGCTCGACGGCGGCGGCGAGGACGGCGAAGTGGAGCAGCCTGACGGCGTCGGGGCAGGGCTCGGCGGTGGCGGAGGCGACGATGAGGGGCAGGGCTCGGCGGCGGCGACGGCGACGAGGAGGACGAGCAGCCTGGCGGCGTCGGCGATGGGGAATGGAGCAGTTGGCGAAAATTTCGCAAGGGTTGGCTTATATAGCCAGAGCAATGGTCCCGGTTCGTGAAACCAACCGGGACTAATGCCCCTCTTTGGTCCTGGTTGGTGCCACGAACCGGGACCAAAGGCCAATTTTCAGCAGCCCAAAGGGCGGGAAGCGGCGGCCTTTGGTCCCGGTTGGTGGCACCAACCGAGACTAAAGGGGGGCATTGGTCACGGTTGATGCCACGAACCGGGACCAATGCCCCCTTTAGTCCCGGTTGGTGCCACCAACCGGGACCAATGCCCTTGTGCGCCCTGCGCCCAAAAGTTTAGTCCCACATCGCTAGCTGAAGGGCGCCGGCACTGGTTTATAAGCGCTGCTCTGCCTCCCCATTCGAGCTCCTCTCTAATGCAGGCTTTCGGGCCTAAGCTTGCTACTGCCTGTGGGCCTATTGGGCCTCTGCGGGCCTGAATCCTGGCCCATGTAGGGTTTCTAGTCGTATTCAGGCCGTGGAGGCCCAGTAGGTGGCATTTTTTTTAGTTTTTTCTTTTTTATTTCTACATTTTTTGGTTTTTTATTTTTTTATTTCTACTTAAAACTAAATACTTAAAGTTTTTTAGTGATTTCTTTTTGCTTTTAGGTCACAAAAATTATAAACTTTCTGTTAGTGCCATTAGTTTTAAATTTTGAATAGTTTAAATTTGAATTTTTAAAAATTTGTGTGAATCACTAGTTTATGAATAACTTTACTATAAAAATAGAATTTTTTTCTATTTATTTTTTATTTATACTTACAACTAAATACTTATAGTTTTTTAGTGATTTCTTTTTGATTTTAGGTCACAAAAATTATAAACTTTCTGTTAGTGCCATTAGTTTTAAAATTTTGAATAGTTTAAATTGGAATTTTATAAAATTTGTGTGAATCACTAGTTTATGAATAACTTTACTATAAAAATAGAATTTTTTTTCTTCTTTGCTATTTATTTTTTATTTATACTTACAATTAAATACTTATAGTTTGATTTTAGGTCACAAATATTATATTCTTTTTGCTATTGAAGAATATTATAGTTTTATTTTAGTTGATCATAACATAATATTTTAATTGATTGTTTTTATTTTCATAAAAGTTTTGTAGTTCATTCTGTTTGCTATTAATTCATTCTTTGAGCTAAATGACTCCGAAATTGGAAAGCATTTCAAAATGAACTCTGAAAAGGTTGAAACTTGGCATGGTATCATCATTTCACCCACATAGCATGTTCCAAAAAGTAGAGAGGGTTACGACAAAAACTTGATGCACTTCGTGTACAAAATGGACAATCACTTTTGAAGTATCAAAGTTTCGAACCATAAGACATGAAAGCATTTCAAATGAACTCTGAAAAAGTTGAAAGTTGGGATGGTATCATAATTTCACCCACATAGCATTTGCTTATTGCGGGAGAAAGTCTTCACTTTTTCTTCGCTTGTGTCATTTGCTTATTGCGCCGTAACCATGGATAATCTTCATTGTTTATCAGGATGCTTGGGTCAGCCTTGACATTGAAGGGAGGAATTTCATGAAACTTTTCATAATCTTCAGACATGTCTGTCTTGCCGTCCACTCCCAGGATGTCCCTTTTTCCTGAAAGAACTATGTGGCGCTTTGGCTCATCGTATGATGTATTCGCTTCCTTATCTTTTCTTTTTCTCGGTTTGGTAGACATGTCCTTCACATAGATAACCTGTGCCACATCATTGGCTAGGACGAACGGTTCGTCAGTGTACCCAAGATTTTTCAGATCCACTGTTGTCATTCCATACTGTGGGTCTACCTGTACCCCGCCGCCTAACAGATTGACCCATTTGCACTTAAACAAAGGGACCTTAAAATCAGGTCCGTAGTCAAGTTCCCATATGTCCACTATGTAACCATAATATGTGTCCTTTCCGCTCTCGGTTGCTGCATCAAAGCGGACACCGCTGTTTTGGTTGGTGCTCTTTTGATCTTGGGCGATCGTGTAAAATGTATTCCCATTTATCTCGTATCCTTTGTAAGTCAATACAGTCAAAGATGGTCCCCTGGACAACAAGTACAACTCATCACAAACAGTGTTGTCACCTCTGAGACGTGTTTCTAACCAACTGCTGAAAGTCCTGATGTGTTCACATGTAATCCAGTCGTCGCATTGCTCCGGGTGTTTGGAGCGCAGATTGTTCTTGTGTTCATCGACATATGGGGTCACCAAGGTAGAGTTCTGTAGAACTGTGTAGTGTGCTTGAGACCAAGAATATCCGTCCCTGCATATTATTGAGTCTCTTCCAAGAGTGCCTTTTCCAGTCAGTCTCCCCTCATACCGCGATTTAGGGAGACCTATCTTGTTAAGGCCAGGAATGAAGTCAACACAAAACCCGATAACATCCTCTGTCTGATGGCCCATGGAGATGCTTCCTTCTGGCCTAGCGCGGTTACGGACATATTTCTTTAGGACTCCCATGAACCTCTCAAAAGGGAACATATTGTGTACAAATACGGGCCCCAGGATGACAATCTCGTCGACTAGATGAACTAGGACGTGCGTCATGATATTGAAGAAGGATGGTGGGAACACCAGCACGAAACTGACAAGACATTGCGCCACATCACTCCTTAGCCTTGGTACGATTTCTGGATCGATCACCTTCTGAGAGATTCCATTGAGGAATGCACATAGCTTCACAATGGCTAATCGAACGTTTTCCGGTAGAAGCCCCCTCAATGCAACCGGAAGCAGTTGTGTCATAATCACGTGGCAGTCATGAGACTTTAGGTTCTGAAACTTTTTCTCTGGCATATTTATTATTCCCTTTATATTCGACGAGAAGCCAGTCATGACCTTCATACTGAGCAGGCATTCAAAGATGATTTCTTTCTCTTCTTTCGTAAGAGCGTAGCTGGCAGGACCTTTATACTGCTTCGGAGGCATGCCGTCTTTTTCGTGCAAACGTTGCAGGTCCTCCCGTGCCTCAGGTGTATCTTTTGTCTTCCCATACACGCCCAAGAAGCCTAGCAGGTTCACGCAAAGGTTCTTCATCACGTGCATCACGTCGATTGAGGAGCGGACCTCTAGGTCTTTCCAGTAGGGTAGGTCCCAAAATATAGATTTCTTCTTCCACATGGGTGCGTGTCCCTCAGCGTCATTCGGAACAGCTAGTCCACCGGGACCCTTTCCAAAGATTACGTAGTGTAAATCATTGACCATAGCAAGCACGTGATCACCGGTGCGCATGGCGGGCTTCTTCCGGTGATCTGCCTCGCCTTTGAAATGCTTGCCTTTCTTTCGACATTGATGGTTGGTCGGAAGAAATCGACGATGGCCCAGGTACACATTCTTCCTGCATTTGTCCAGGTATATACTTTCAGTGTCATCTAAACAGTGCGTGCATGCGTGGTATCCTTTGTTTGTCTGTCCTGAAAGGTTACTGAGAGCGGGCCAATCGTTGATGGTCACGAACAGCAACGCCTTAAGGTTAAATTCCTCCTGTCTGTGCTCATCCCACGTACGTACACCGTTTCCATTCCACAGCTGTAAAAGTTCTTCAACTAATGGCCTTAGGTACACATCAATTTCGTTGCCGGGTTGCTTAGGGCCTTGGATGAGAACTGGCATCATAATGAACTTCCGCTTCATGCACATCCAAGGAGGAAGGTTATACATACATAGAGTCACGGGCCAGGTGTTGTGATTGCTGCTCTGCTCCCCGAAAGGATTAATGCCATCCGCGCTTAAAGCAAACCATACATTCCTTGGGTCCTTTGCAAACTCATCCCAGTACTTTCTCTCGATTTTTCTCCGCTGCGACCCGTCAGCGGGTGCTCTCAACTTCCCATCTTTCTTTCGGTTCTCACTGTGCCATCGCATCAACTTGGCATGCTCTTCGTTTCTGAATAGACGTTTCAACCGTGGTATTATAGGAGCATACCACATCACCTTCGCAGGAACCCTCTTCCTGAGGGGCTCGCCGTCAACATCACCAGGGTCATCTCTTCTGATCTTATACCGCAACGCACCGCATACCGGGCATGCGTTCAGATCCTTGTATGCACCGCGGTAGAGGATGCAGTCATTAGGGCATGCATGTATCTTCTCCACCTCCAATCCTAGAGGGCATACGACCTTCTTTGCTGCGTATGTACTGTCGGGCAATTCGTTATCGTTTGGAAGCTTCTTCTTCAATATTTTCAGTAGCTTCTCAAATCCTTTGTCAGCCACAGCATTCTCTGCCTTCCACTGCAGCAATTCCAGTACAGTACCGAGCTTTGTGTTGCCATCTTCGCAATTGGGGTATAACCCTTTTTTGTGATCCTCTAACATGCGATCGAACTTCAGCTTCTCCTTTTGACTAATGCATTGCGTCCTTGCATCGACAATGACCCGGCGGAGATCATCATCATCGGGCACATCGTCTGGTTCCTCTTGATCTTCAGCAGCTTCACCCGTGGCGGCATCATTGGGCACATCGTCTGGTTCCTCTTGATCTTCACCAGCTCCCCCCGTTGCAGCATCACCGTATTCAGGGGGCACATAGTTGTCATCGTACTCTTCTTCTTCGCCGTCTTCCATCATAACCCCTATTTCTCCGTGCCTCGTCCAAACATTATAGTGTGGCATGAAACCCTTGTAAAGCAGGTGGGAGTGAAGGATTTTCCGGTTAGAGTAAGACCTCGTATTCCCACATTCAGTGCATGGACAACACATAAAACCATTCTGCTTGTTTGCCTCAGCCGCATCGAGAAACTCATGCACGCCCTTAATGTACTCACGGGTGTGTCTGTCACCGTACATCCATTGCCGGTTCATCTGCGTGCATTATATATAATTAAGTGTCCAAATTAATAGAAGTTCATCATCACATTAAAACCAAAGTGCATACATAGTTCTCATCTAACAACATATAGCTCTCCAGAGCATCTAATTAATTAAACCATACATTGAAACTATGTAAAACATTTCAATGCGAAAACAAATGCGATCATAATCGCAACCAAGGTAACAATTGATCCAACGGCATAATGATACCAAGCCTCGGTATGAATGGCATATTTTCTAATCTTTCTAATCTTCAAGCGCATTGCATCCATCTTGATCTTGTGATCATCGACGACATCCGCAACATGCAACTCCAATATCATCTTCTCCTCCTCAATTTTTTTTATTTTTTCCTTCAACAAATTGTTTTCTTCTTCAACTAAATTTAACCTCTCGACAATAGGGTCGGTTGGCATTTCCGATTCACATACATCCTAGATAAATAAAATCTATGTCACGTTGGTCGGCATAATTTTCATAAACAATAAATGAACCAATAGTTATGAAGATAATATACATACCAAATCCGAATCATAGACAGGACGAGGGCCGACGGGGGCGGATACCAAAACCATCGCACTATATAAGATGCAATAATAAATGTAAGAAAATGATACAAGTATCTATCTAAACAGACAAGTAAGAATATTTTTCCTTTCATAAAGAAGATAAGAACAAGAGGCTCACCACGGTGGTGTCGGTGATGAGATCAGCGCGGGTGATCGACGGCGGTGAAGACGGGGACGGGGCGTGACGGACCGCTAAATCTAGACAAATCTCGAGGAAAATGAAGCTTGGAGGTCGAGCTTCGAGAGGAGAAAGTTTAAGTAGTGTGGCTCGGGCATTCCATCGAACACCTCATGTGCATAGGAGGTGAGCTAGAGCACCACAAACCCCTCCCCTCGCCGGCCAGAGAAAAACAGAGCACTGGAGTGCTCTTCTCACGGGCGAGGGTATATATAGGCACCTCATTGGTCCCGGTTTGTGGCAAGAACCGGGACTAAAGGGGAGCCTTTGGTCCCGGTTCAGGCCACCAACCGGGACCAATGGTGGTGGGCCAGGAGCGAGGCCCATTGGTCCCGGTTCGTCCCACCAACCGGGATCAAAAGGTCCAGACGAACCGGGACCAATGGCCCACGTGGCCCGGCCGGCCCCCTGGGCTCACGAACCGGGACCAATGCCCACATTGGTCCCGGTTCTACACTGAACCGGGACTAATGGGCTGAGCCGGCCTGGACCATAGCCCTGTTTTCTACTAGTGATTACAAGGACTGGTGGGAGCATTGCAGTTGCCCGAGAACCGACCAAACAAAAACAACCAAGAAACGAGTGACCTCACATAGCACTGCGGTGATGGCTATTTTTTATCCTTTTGGTTTACAGAGCACACACGCATTCTTAAATTAGATAATGATGTTACAAATACATGTTTAAGACCAGAATATATACTTGTACAATACTCGAAAAGTGTATGTATAGTTTGCAAATAAGCATTTTAATTATAAAACTTGTGATGTGCTAATCCCATGAGTTGGTTGAACATATGATGGCCCATTTGCATGACAAGTTCAGGTAGGTTCACCAAATTTTTATGACCGTTCCAGCATACTAGTCATCATAGTAGTATAAATGCTAGGCACATCACTAGTTCAACCCATTCTATATAGCTACTGTTATTAAGAACTATGAAGTTCATGCATGTATTCTTTTTTACTTGTAAAGTATGCATGAGATATTGGAGTATAACAAAATACAGCTTCTGTGGGGAAATTGCGTCTTGTAACGGGATTATTACCCGTCTGATTTTTGACCGCAAATAAGGCTGATCCTGATGTGAAGTCTGTTGGCATGGCCTTGACCTCGAGCCTGCCAGTCAACGAGTTATTTTTGTCGGTGCTCGCAAACACGACACTGGACCAAGCTTTTGGATGGATCTGGCTGGAGACACTCACGTACAGGAAGCTAGCTAATTCACGCGGGAAGATTGTGTTCGTTTTTATAGGGTCAAAAAAATATGTTCTCGACATTTAAAAATGATAATTCATTGTAAGCAAAGTTTCATGTAATATTACAAATTTGTTCAATGTGTATTCGAATTGTTTTAGTATTTTTGAAAAAAACTTTCCAAACATGTATTTGTAAAAAATATTAATCATGTATTTAAAAAAATATTCAACACATCTCAAAAAAATGTTAGATGTGTAAACGAAAACTTTATAACATGTACTGTAAGAAGTGGAAATCTATTTGGAAAAACGAAGAAAAAAGAGCAAAGAAACCCGATAAAGAAACAAAGGAAACCAACAAAGAAAAAAAACACAGAAAACCATAATAAAAACTGATGGAAACTACCACAGAAAAACAGAAAATCCGGTTATGAAAGCTTCCCTAAAAACCGCTCTGTCAAATAGTGCCTACATGAGCTTTTCGTTTTTTCAAGATAACATGAACTTCTCGTTAACTGGCGCCTGAAGGGCGTTCAGAAATAGACCGGCCTATCTAAGGTTCCAGCGGGAGGAGTAATCCCCGTATGGAAAGCTTCCTAGCCGGGTTATTTTGTTTTAGGTTTTTCTTGACCGGTTTCATTTGGATTTTTTCATTCTTTATCTACTTTTTTTTCTTTTTTATGAAATGCTTGAAACTAAAACTTGTTCCCAATTCGCAAACTTTTTCAAATTGTTGAACTTATTTTTGAATTATCAATGAATATTTTTTAAATTATCTTTAACTTTTTCCATTTCTAAAATGTTTTTTTCAAATCTATGATGTATTAGAAAATGATGAACTTTTTAAAATTTTCGGATTTTGTTTGAAAATATATGAAGTTTTTTCCAACTATTCATGAATTATAAAAACTTCTGAACTTTTTCATTTGTCCGTGAACTTTCTAAATACCCAAGAAATTTTTCACAGTTCTTTTACAAATTCGCAATTTTATCCAAAATCTATGAACTTTTTTGAGTTCATGAGCATTTATTTTTCTTGTGAACTTTTTCTATTTATTAGTGCATGAACTTTTTTTGAATTCACAAACTTTTCCCAAATTCGTGAAAAAAATCAGTAAACCTTTATTGATTTCACATTTTCTCAATAGTTTTACCATCAGCAAAGAAAAAACATGTGCGAGGCGAGCGGCTGGCGTGAAGTTGGGCCACCACCCACTTTCATGGGTGCAAGCGCTAGGTTTGCTAGCTGCCGTTTGAGGCGATGAGGAATTAATAAACGTAGGAGCTCAAACTTTCAATCTCATAATTTAGCGAAGCATACATTTACTCTGGGAGCTGGCCGTCATGTTTGGCTGGGGCATTCAGAAAATCTTCCGTCCGTTCCTGTAAACATTGTGATGAATTAATGAAGCTTCGTGGAATTGTCTCAACAAAAAGGCGATGAGGAGGAGGACTCTGCACCACATTCTTCCTCATCTCCCGTGTGGCCGCGACCCATAAAGATATGGCCATGGCCGCGCGCCTGCACACAAAAAGGCATGACATTTTGCGTGCTCTTACGTCAATTCATTTCGTATGTTTGTGTTGTTATTTTAGAAGCACTGTTTTTTCAGGTGAGGCTCGATGCACTTGTCATACTTCATCCATATACACCCGTTTTCCAACAATTAATAAGGGCTGTAGGCATCCCAAAATGATTTTTTTCAGAGAAACTTCCAATCTACTCATCTTCATAGTACAAAAAACACTAAAAAAAATACATCCTGATCCATAGACCACTTAGTGACAACTACAAGCACTAAAGCAAGCCGAACGCAGGCCGTCATCATTGCCCATCCCTCGCCGGAGCCAAACAATTATTTTTTTTGACATCTAGAGTAGCAGAAGCTACTCAGATAAGACTAGTACATTCAGCTTCCATCATAGCTCGTAGACTAGTCGGGGCGTCTGCTAGCAGCATCTGCTCTCCATTTCTCCTGTTGAGCGTAGCTAACTCGTGCGCCAACCTGTTTCTGCACCGGTTCATATGGACGATTTTGCATTCAGGGAAGGCACTCATTGCATGCTTAATATCCGTGATAAGGCCATAGCATTGAGACCGCATGGGGGTCTGGGATTCCACTTCTTTCACAATCATTTGATTGTCCATCTCCAGGATTACCTTACCATTATGGATACCGGCCAATAGCCGTAATCCAATCAGGCCTGCTCTGGCCTCTGCTTCCTCCACGCTCCTGCAGATCGGCATCTTTTTGCAAGCAGACAGCAGCACTGCGTCGTGATGGTCTCGAGCAACAGTCCCGGCCGCTCCAATCCCGGTTTCAGTGTCAAAGGCCGCATCGGTGTTCAGTTTCACTGTATCTCCGCTGGGAGGGAACCAGTGCAAGACCCGAGTTTCTGGATGCTTTTGTATGGCGCTGACCCCGCCTATAATCACTTTCCGGTCCGACAAAGCTTTTGTAGTTTCTGGCATCCTAATTTCCTCCTCATATTTCTCGAGAAACATCACCGAAGACCTGATTGTCTGGCTGCCGTCGCTCCATACACAGTCTTCCCCAAGGTGCCAGCAACGCCAAAATAGCAGCAGGATTTTTGCTCCGGTCTCCTCATTTACAGAATCAAGTAGAACCTGTAACAAGTTACCTCCTGTGGGGAAAATATCTCGTGCACCGGAGCTTGTGGTGCTACCGGTGCACCGAACTCACATTGTGTTTTTAAAATGTTTGACAAATTTTGAAAAAAAAAACTAGCACACTCACATAACATTAATGTAGCTTGTCACAAAATTTCAAGTCAAAGTTCGAAACATAACTTGAAAAACAAAAATGAAATTCCGCACTGAATAGTACGTAAACATAACTTGGGCTTTAGATTTGGCCCATTATCACACTGATATCAAATTTGTCATTTTTATATCTCAAAAAATAGTTCAAATTTTCATATGAAATTTTGTGACAGCATACATTGATGTTACACTAAAGAGCTATAATTTTTTTTCATATTTTTTCAAATATTCTATGGCATCCGGTGCACCGGTAGCACCACGGATGCATTGGATACATTCCCACTTCCTGTGTACCAGAATCTCCTTTCTTCAGGCAAATTCCATACTTTTCTCATGGCTGATCTGAGCCCTCTGCTTTTTGTGCACATGACAACCGCGTGGAATTCGTTCTCCCTTCCATTGCCACAGATGTTGCATGTGGCATCCAGCTCAAGGGTTCTCTTGTGCTTATTTTCTTTTGTTGCTAGGGTATTAGTCGCTACTTTCGAGGCAAAAATCCGAACTTTACCAGGCACCTTCGTTTTCCAGATGAGATCCCAGATACTGCGATCATTTGCTTCCCTTGATGAACTCGAAGGGGTATGCTTTAATTGGGCCAAGTTTTCAGCAAGCTTGTAGGCACTCTTCACTGAGAACACTCTGTTATTCTCATGGTGCCATGCTACCCGGTCCTCCACCCCCGAGGCCGGGATCGGGATTCTGCATATGTCATCGGCATCGAAAGGGTAAAAAAACTTTCGGATGAGTTCTTCATTCCATTCCTTCCTATCCGGGAGCATAAGATGGTTGACCCACCTCAATCGAGTCCTCCTGATAAAAGCTGCCGTCAATAGACCCTCTCTTCTCGGTAGCCATTGGTCCTGTTGGATCTGTATGTTCCTGCCATCCCCTATTCTCCAGATGAGCCCCTTCTTTAGGAGTGCAAGCCCAAAACTCTATAGCTCTCCATACCGGGGACGCATTTGAAGCAAAGACGGTGTCCAGTAGATTACCATTGGGATAGTATTTAGACTTCAGCACTCTCGCACAGAGGCTGTCCGGATTTTGGATTAGCCTCCATCCTTGTTTCGCAAGAAGGGCTTGGTTAAAGAGATGCATATCTCTGAAACCAATACCGCCTGCCCTCTTGGGTTTAGTCATCCGTTCCCAAGACATCCAGTGGACCGTTCTGTGTCCTTCTTCATCTCCCCACCAGAAGTCCCTAATCATCCTCTCATATTTTTCGCAGAAACCTTTTGATAACATGAATACACTCATGATATAGGTTGGGATGCCTTGGACCATCGATTTTACATGGACCTCTTTTGCCGCAAAGGACATGAACTTTTCTGACCAGTCACTGCATCTCTTACCGAATCTGTCCATAATTGGTTGGAATTGTTCATCCTTCATTCTTCCTTCCGGAGTAGGTAGTCCTAGATACTTGCTCTCAAAGGTATCTGTTTGTACCCCAGGAATGTTTTTTATTTCTTCTCTCGTCGCAGCTGGGCATACTTCGCTAAATAGGATGGAACATTTGCTTTCACTGAGGAGTTGGCCAGTACATTTCTAGAAGGTGGATTCAGCTTGCTCAACTGTGGCCTTGAAAAAAGTAAGCTATCATCTGCGAAGAGGAGATTCGAGATATTGGGCTATTTCTCGCTATTTTGATAGGAGACATGTTGTTCACAACCATTTCTTTTTTCAACAAATGTACCAATCCAACCGCGACAAAGAGAAGCAAATACGGGCTGAGAGGGTCCCCTTGCCGCAAGCCTCTAGATGGGACGAACGCGTCTAGCAAACCCCCATTGCATCTCACTAAATATTTCACGGAACGGACACACTGCATCACCCATCCAGTCCATTTCCTGCAAAACCCTTCTTTCCGAAGCACCCCTTCCAAAAAGTTCCAGTCCACTCTATCATAGGCTTTAGCTAGGTCTAGCTGGTAGGCACAGTAGTCGTCTCTGGCATTCTTACTATGTTGGATTTTGTGGAAGGATTCAAATGCAATTATAGCATTATCAGTGATCATCCTGCCCGGTATGAATGCGCTCTTGGTCTCAGATATAATCTCATCCAATAACGGTCGGAGATGGTAGACAAGGCATTTAGACACCACCTTGTAGATGACGTTGCATAAGCTAATGGGTCTAAAATCCTTTAGCGGCTAGGGGTTCTTCCCTTTAGGGATTAGGACGATCATGGTGTCATTTATCCCCTCGAGAAATATACCGCTTTCAAAAAATTCTAGAACTCCTCTTGTAATGTCATCTTTGATTTCCCCCCAATTTCTTTGAAAAAAGCGCGTCGGGAAACCATCGGGGCCTGGGGCTTTGAGTGGGCCAATTTGGAAAAGAGCATCTCCAACTTCTGTCTCAGAAAAAGGTTTTGTCAACATATCATTCATATCATTGTTTACTCTGGCCGCGATTAGATCCAGTATCTCCTTCGGATCCACACCTTCTTCTTTCTCATATAGTTTTTTGAAGAAGGAGTTCGTCATTTCCTTGATACCTCTGTCCTCCTCAACCCACACTCCGTTTTCATCTTTTAGCTTTGAGATTGTGTTCTTCTTCTGCCTCCAGGCCGCTTTCTGTTGGAACCATCTTGTGGTTTTCTCCCCCTCCTTGAGGTAAGTAGCATGTGACCTCTGTCTCCACATAATATCCTCCCGAAGGAGCAGTTCATCCAGCTCATGAGCTAGCATATCCTCTCTCTTCTGATTTTCTGGTGATGGAGCCGAGCTCCAGATCCTTTTTAGCTTCGACCGGATTTCTGAAGTTTTTTTTATGACCGATCCAAAGTCCATAGCGGCCCAGCAGCGCAAACTCTCTTGCATGTGTTTCAACTTAGCGCAGATCTTCTATAAACTCCCAGCCGGACCATCTTCCTTCCATGCCGTGGTAATCGTTGGTTGTAGTGATTCGGCCCTTTTTCACATTTCTTCGTATCTAAAAATACCATTGTTGGCTGTTGCCCTTATCCACAGGCCTCCACTCTTACCTTTCCCCAACTCTCAGCAGGACAAGGAGATGATCAGACCTCGACGAGCAAATATGTTCCACGGTGGCCTGTTTAAAGTAGTCCGACCACTCGGGTGATGCCACACATCTGTCCAAGCGTGCACGAACATTTGAATGCCCTTGCTGTTTATTATTGTACGTCCACCCTGGCTCTCTGTATCCCATGTCAAACAGATTGCAATCTGACAGAACTTTCTAAAAAATTTCCATGTTCTTCTCGGATCTCTTTGTGGATGAAAAGTGTTCGGATTGCCACATAGTTTCATTGAAGTCGCCCATCATCAGCCATGGGAGATTACTAGTATCTTTAATCCTTCTAAGCAATGTCCACATATGGTGTCGTTCATGTGCTTTTGGTTCACCGTAGACAAAGGTCCCCCTCCACTGTTTACCATGAGGATTCAACCGAATTAACACATCGATGTATCTCGCCCCCACGGCGATCTTTTTATTTCCACACTCTCATCATAGAAGAGGGCAATGCCAGCACCTTTTCCAGTGCCGGGTTGCGTGATACAATGGCGAAGGCCGAGCCTCCACTTTAAGTTCCTTACATAATTGTTATTATGCCGTGTTTCAGAGAGGAAGATGAGCTTGGGCTTGTAGATGTGCACGACACACACGAGCTCTTGAACTATACGAGGTTGCTCGAGGGCTCGACAGTTCCATCCCATAATCGTCATGGCTCCTGGCGGGCACCGCCCTTGGTGCCCACCAGGTCACCGGGAGCCCCTGGCCCGGTAGCTTCCTTTCCATCCTCCTTCCCGAACAAAACTTGTTATAGTAGACAGTCATAAAGTCATGGTGTTAAGCCCTTATAGGACCAATACAGGAGAACAGTAACCATTGCCGATGAAGAGTAGCGTAGATCTGAAGTATCCAACATAAAAATACATGAACATAGACAAACTATGACCAGATCTGAGCATATCCACCAAGAATAGAACCATTGAGAAGGGAAACGTCGCCCAAGCCATCAGCACCACCAGCGCCGCTGAGAAGCTCGTTTATAGATCTCGTTCTGATTGGGAATTTCAATGGATTCTTCTATTCTTCTTTATTTTGTGAACAACATGGGAAATAATAGAGTTCCATCGTTGCTCATGTAGTACTAGTAATAGTTTTTTATTCGCAGGCCTCTCACCGACAGCATGTCCGCAAAGCAGAGAGGGAGAACGAGAAGCATAACCGCGCTCAATGATCTCTTCGGTGAGCATGGCAAAACGCTAGGTGCGCATTAATTACAGCCTCGTAGATTATATCAGTCTAGTTATAGTGGGAAGTAACTTAGACTAGTGTTGTACAGATGACATTAGTCTAATTTATTATCTTCATAATGCAAAGTAACATAATAGTAGTATCATAAATAGCTTCATTTATTAGCTCGTAGACTCATCTTGTTTTAGAAAGCGCTATGTTACAGTAACATATTATGTTACCATCTCTTATTAATTACTTTTCACATAAGTAGAATTTTTTCGAACTATGCTATGTTACTAGGTAAGTTACTTCCACTATGACTAACCTCACACCACAGCATTGCTCTGGTGACCCGTTTCTCAATTTTCCATGTGGTTATTATTTGGAAGGTTACACTTGAGCGTGGGTGGGTATGTGAATCTGCATGATCTTGTTCTCATCCATGTGATGGATTTGCCTAGTAGATCCATCTTAGTGTATGTTTAATTATGCTGGTAAAAACATGGATGAACTTACCATCTGTGCGCTTCAGCTCCGACATCAACGTATGGTGTCAAGCTGCCTGAGAAAGACAGTGTGAATTAATGTATATTGCGTGCGTTTTTTTAGAAAAGAAGGAGGACCCCCGGCCTCTGCATCTAGACGGTGCATACAGACATTTTATTAATTATTCACATAAGACCTTACGAAGTCATACAACAGTAAGACTAAAGTCGCCGTCTAGGCAACATCTGTCGCTATTCCTATCGAGTTGATGTAGGGATGCTGATAGTCTGGGCCGAATACCAAACAGACCTCATAGCCAAACCTAACATCTAAGACCTAAGGTCCCAACTAGGACGCCTTCCGGGTATGGGGCACCCCCCAGTCCGGTGCACTCCTCAACCAGGACGCCTGCCGGGTATAAGGCCGCCGCAGCCACCTGCCATCAATCCATCTTCAGAGTTGTACTGTTGCATCTACCATGCCAGGTCTGTCTCCCATCGATGCCACCACGACGCCAGACAGTATCGTCCTCCTGCGCGAGTCCATCCTCGTACATCGGGCGTCAAGTCTTCACTGCCCCACGCCGCCGAGATCTGCCGTCATCAATGTGTAGGATGAAGCACCGCTCCACCAAGAAAGCCGCCCACTGGTCCCTCGATTCCGTGTACGCCTCAAGAATGACGCATGTGTATTGCCTACTTGTCATTAGAATTTTACTTATCTTAGATTTCTGATATCACTCAAGTTTGCTATTAAACATACATTTTATTTATTCTGAATTCTGATCGATCTAATGCAATATCACAACTGAGCAGCTGGTTCGTTCTTCCACAAACAGGTTACAATGGAGAGGAATGACTAATGAGCTGCAGGATGAGAACGGTGTGCTCCGAAACCAACTTCTGGAGCTACAAAATGAGCTGACGATCTAGGTCGCAGGCAACCCAAGTTGGGGCCATGGTGCTGCTGGGTCGCCTCACCCTGTTTCTCACTCTGCCAGCACGGTTTCGCCGTCACAGACGCCGACCATCATAAGCGCAGGATTCCCCTTTCAACAGCCAGCAGTCATGGAGCACTCTTATGCAGCACCACCACATGAACTTAAGCTCTTCCCAGATGAGGCATCTGATATCGAAGGCCTTGAAGCATCACAGACCATCCAGAGGGCCCCAATCATTACAATGTTGCCTGACCGCAGGCAAGGTACCCAACACAGTCAGCCTCGTGGCCTAAGCCTGGGCCTCCCGAAGACGGAGGATGAACAACGTAGAAGTAGTAGTAGCTCTGCCTCTGGTAGAGATTGAGTGGATCATGAAGTTTCTATTTGAGCGTAGGGAATGTACACAATTGAGCATGTGCATGTAAGTACCAGAGCCCATCTTGGATCTGGTAAAGTTTTTCATTTTTCTTTTTGAAACTTAGGATCTGGCCAAGACTTGATTTATATTCTAGTTTTGACCATGTGTGTCAGTGTGTGTGACGTGGTGATATTAATTATTGTCACATTTCAACCACATTACCTCTAATTCTACAAAAAAAACACATTTTAGCAATTGAGGAGGTTTAGAAACAGATCAGCAATGTGGATTTCTGTTGCATCGTCAATTGGTGATTAATGCATGAGTGAGTGATTTGTAGCAAGTAAGTGGCGTGGCAGTGGAAGGTGCATGCAAAATGTTATACAAAGCAGATGCGGATTAGTCTACCTAGCTTTGTCATGCAGATGTAAAATCATATACAGGCAGAACAACCATGCAACTTGGATGCTCAACCAATTGAGCGACATGGGCATGGCACTTGACAACCGGTGACACTAGGCATGCAAATTTGGAACATTTAGGGTCCCTCTGACCCTGGTTAGTTCAATCAAATGAACTAAAATTTAAGAGTAATGTGAATTCCGAAATTTTAGTTCATTTAGTCGAAGTAAAGAGGATCAGAGGGTATCCTCAAGGTTTCAAATTTGGGATCCATAGGTGGCACCTTGTTGATGGCAGTTTTGATTTCTCTCTAGGTCCCCTCTCCAACAAGGCACCAAGCACGTCTCACCACCGATATCCTCTGCCTACATCCCTTGTTTGAGCGCCGCCTACTCCTAACTACATGTCCTCAACACCTCACCGATCGCCCTCTCCTCACCAGCTGCGTCCGGGCAAAGATGTTGCGATCAACTATCTTTGCTACCAGCTATTGAAATCTTTGTTCCTATTGTGGCAAGATGGATGTAATCTATTCAAACAATGATTCACCAACAGGAGGTAGCCGTCTGACTCCCCAATGCATGCCTTTACTTCCAGTGTCCACTAGAGAGACAAAGATCAGTCGGGTGGTGAGACGTCACTGCTATCACTGGAGACAACCGGAACCTCCAACCTTCGACTTTTTGGTCCACCCCAATATCTCACACACTATTATAAATATAGAGAAATGTATACTCCAACTTCTTAATTCTCAATGGCAACAGAATTGAGAACGGGTTCAATGTGGAGAAGCGCTCAGTATTTATACTACTACTAGGATTACTACTACAAATATATGTCATATGATTTAGATGAACCTAACTGATTTCGTCATGCATATCAGGACAGTCATACGAACTCTATGTGGTTGTTTGGAATGTTACAATTGAGTGTGGGCATGAGAATCTGCACGAATTGTTCTCATCCATGTCCCTCGGGTGAATAGTGGGGTTCAGCATGTGTCATGCATTTCCCTAGTACGTACATCCTAATGTATATATATTACTTTTTTGATAAAGGATCCTAATGTATGTATGTTTATGCTAATAAAAACGTGGATGAACTAACCATCTGCCAAGCTTCAGCTCCGACATTAACTTGTGGTGTAAAGCAGCCTAAGAGAGACTGTGAATTAATCTGTATTAGTACCTGCTTACCTAAAAAAGGGTTCCCCTGCTTTATATTATATAAAGCAACCATCACTGAATACATCCGAGAGACCGAACAACATACACCCAAGGCAAGATGTAAAGGTGCTAGGCACCAACACACCACCCCACCGACAACACAATAGAGAGGTGAATCAGACAACAACGAAGCCAGACCTTCAAAATGGTGCCTCCCAAAAAGGTACGACCATGGATAGCCACCACCGCCCGATCCACGAAGATCATATTTTCACCTAGAGCAAGATGACATGACTGGGAATGCCGCGACGGAGCCTTCAGGAAGGGTACGACGTCAATGGCCGTCACCACCGTCGGCCAGTCAAAGGAAAGTGGTGTACCCAGACACTCACACCCCACCGTCACACACTAACTCCGTCAACCACCCGCATCCATGCCACCCGTGAGGCCATGGTTGCCCGCCTGCACCTGAGATGCACACTCCACCCACGAATGCCGCGCCTCCCGCTGCCAGAGCCGCCGCCCTACAAACAGACAACCACAAGACCTACAGAAAGGCCCCGGCTCTGGACCAACTGACGGCCCTCGACCAACAGATCCACCCGCAGACGCTCCACTGGTAGACCTGCGCCAACCTGCCCGCGGCCGAGGAAAGGGGGAGAAAGGGGAACGAATGAATCCGGACCGGCACACCCCGAGCCGGCGGCAGGTGACGCGACCGCATCGAGGCAACCCATCCCTCCAACCGAGCTCCCCGTCGAACACAATGAAATGGGGAAGCAGAGGAGCGGACGCATCCGGACTGGCAAACCGTGTCGGCGACAGGTGGCGCGACTGCATCGAGGCCACCCATCCCTCCTACCAAGCTCCCCCACGAGCACCCCAGTGTAGCCCCACCATGGTAGCTGGCAAACATCTCTGCGAGGCCATCCGCAATTGTGCGCCCGTCGACGAGGACAACCAAATTGACCCGTCGCAGCAGCCAAGGTTGCTCACCACAGAGCCCCCCCCCCCCCCCCCCCCCCCCCCCCCCCCCCCCCCCCCCCCCCCCCCCCCCCCGCGCCGAGCACCGCCGTCAAGCCGCAAGGACCTGACTAGACGAGGGCCGCCCACCTCCACCACTGTCGCGCTGCCCCCTCACCATCACGCCACGGCAAGAGGGCCGCCCGCAGCCCACACCGACAGGGGCGGATCTGGTGGCGCCGCCACGAAGCCACCGCGCCATCACCACCCGCTGGCCTACACCACCAGCACTGCAGCGACCCCCCACCAGTAGATTGCCACAACAGAGGGCGGCCGCCCACAGCCAAGGGCGCCCACGACCCGTGTCGCGTGCCGACCGGATCTGAGCGCCGCTACCAAAGATGCCCATTCCATCATGGCCTGCATGCGCGCACCACCACGCCGCCAACCTGCATCGCCACCGCACCTCAGCGCCGATGAACCGTCGCGCCCGCTGCCAAGCGCCGCGTCCCCGACCGGCCACCACATCCCGCGCAGAAGCCACCGCGCAAGGAGAAGAGAGAACCCTGCCGCCGCCGGCGGCGACGACCGGGCTTTGCCCGGCCGCGCCCTCGGGCGGCGGCGAGGGAGGAAGAGAGTAGGGGAGAGACCCGGCAGCGGCAGCTAGGGCTTCCTCTCGGTCGCGTGCAAGGTGACGCGAGAGGGGGGAAAGAAGTATATCAGTCAAGTCTGTTCTCAATTAAACATACATTTTATTCTGATCAATCGAATGCAACATCATTTTGCAGCAGCAGACAACCGTTTTATTTAATATTGTGTTGGCAGGGTCTTGAACTCAAAACCTCTTATCTCTGATACCATATTGAATTCATGCTCCAACCAGTTGCTACAAAAGTCCGGACTGATGAAGGAAGGTTGGCAATATATTTCAACAATTTCGACATCTGTTTATGCAATTAGAGTCTCTCCGAATGGAGAATAGCACCCTGCAGAATGAATCTCATTATGTAAGTGGTTTCTAGCTAGAATTATGTTTCCTTCATTGCAGTTTCCTTGTTCGGAAAAGAAAGAGAAACAGTGTTACAAGTGCATTATTCCCCTTTAAGGAAACTGCAAATTATTATCACACTGCCGGCGCCGTTTTTCCAGCACAGCCACCGACCGTCACAAGCGCAGTATTCCCCTTTCAGCAGCCAACAGTCATGCAACACTCTTATGCAGCACCACCGCAGAAACTTAAGCTCTTCCCAAACGAGGCGTCTGATATCGAAGGCCTTGAACCATTACAAGACCACCCGTAGGGCCCCAACCATTACCATGTTTGCCCGACCGCAGGCAAGGTACCGAACAGTCAGCCTTGAGACCTGTGAGCTTGGGCCTCCTGAGGACGGACGATGAACAATGCACCAGTAGTAGTAGCTCTACTTCTGATAGAGATTGAGTAGATCAAGGAAGATTCTCTTTGAGCGTAATGAGTGGACACAGTTGAGCATGTGCATGTAAATACCAGAGTCCATCATGGACCTGGAATGTTTTTCGTTTTTCTTTTTGAAACTTCTTAAGATCTGGCCAAGAGTTAATTTATTATAGTTTTGACCTTGTGTGTGTGTGACATGGTGATATCTTGAACCACATATTAATTTTGTGACACATTTCGACCACATCTTGCTCCTCTAATTCTACAAAAAAAAAAGCAATCGAGGAGGTTTAACAACAGATCAGCAATGTGGCGCTTGTTCTGTTGCATCATCAATTGATGGTAATGCATTTTTTTATAAAGGGTATTTTAATTGATTCATAATGTAGCATCGAGGGTTACAATAATGATGAATACACACTGGGCCTTTGCATAACTAAGATGCACACAGCCAACACAACACACACACACAGAAAATGATCATGCCAGAGAAGAGCAAAAGTCATGCAAGACCAAAGCTATGCCTAGATGGAGAGAGAAAGAAAACCGAAGCAATGAAAACAACAGTTGACGAAATACAACAGTGACCATCAATGCCAACCATTTCTTGACAACACAAAGACTACCAGAAGGGTTCTTCAAAAACACCACCTCCGAGAAGGGAACAACGTACATGTGTCGCCTCCAGGAAGGGACCGACGGCAGTGAGGGAAGGACACACGGGGAACTGCCGAGAAAAATGGATCGGGTAGCCGCCCGAGTCGTCCAGGCGGACGATGCGGGGGGAGTTTCAGGTTTTTTTTCCTGCTGTTTAGTACAGTTACCCGTTGCCGGTGGTTAATGCATGAGTGAGTGATTTATGACAAGTAAGTGGTGTGGCGGTGGAAGCAAAGTGTTACATGATGTAGACACGGATAAGTGGCCACGAAAAGGATGAAGCGTTTTGGATGAAGTCACACGAGAAGTGTTTTCCTTGTGTATTACTAGCACATATATCTGTGCATTGCAATGGGAGAAAAAATAGTATGCATATAAAGTTATTGAAAATTATATGTGCAATCCAAACCCTATATGCACATCAAAAAGGAGCATTTAGCTTCTCGGTTTCGCCGGGTGTGAAGTAATCAATTTGCTATTTTTTCCGTTCATTGATCGAGCACATTTAAGGGTTTTGTTATGTCATCATACGTCAGAGAAGGCCCATGAATTATTCAATCTACTTTTTCTTTCAATTGAGAAGATTTTAAGGTATGAAATTTCTAAATATTGTAGGAAACATGAACTATTTTTTTAATCCTGAACAGTTTTTCAAAAATTATGTATTCTTCCAGGAAAAATGCAAACGAAATTTGAAACAGGAACATCTTTTTAAATTCACAAACATACTTTGAAAACAACATTGTTTTATAAAAACATGAACATTATTGGAATTTATGAGCATTTTTTAAAACAGGAACATGTGTTGAAAATTCATAACATTTGTTGAAAATGTGTATCTTTTAACATTATTTTGAGCTGTGAAAATTTCACTAAAACAAGAATTTTTTTTGAATTTGGAGCATTATTTAAAATACCACCTTCTTTTTAGAATTCTGAACAATTTTGAAAATAATAAAAAAATTGAAACAATGCGAAACTTTTTTCATGTTCCGAATATTTTTCAAAATAGCAACAAAATTTTGGAATTCTGAACATTTTCTATAATTTGATTATTTTTTAATTCGGAATGTTTTTTTAGAATTCTGAATTTGTGAAATAAATTCTATAGGAAAAATAAACTTGGAAGGGAAGAAAGATATATGGGAAGGAGAATAAAAATATAAGTAAAACACAAAAACAAAGAAAAATGGGCCAACCCCTTATTAATTGTCCTGTGCAAAGCTGCAACTATTTGTCGCCCTGTGCGAAAAATAGAATTTTCGCAGGTGCGTGGGCACACAAATAAGTGGGCTCGCTTCGTTAGGCCACAACCCGCGGCCCACGTACGAAATTCTGGAAAAGCCTTTTTTTTCTAGCAAACAAACGCATAAGAATGTAGTACCACCTCCGATAGAAAAAAAAACGGTGATGAACGGATGAAAAAATTGGCGAAACACACCTTGCTTTTTTTAGGGTCACCTTGCTTTATTAGTAGGTATAGAGGTATAGATTAGAGCATGCAAAGTTTCAGTTTATGCGCCGTCTTCCCCACCTGCATTGTACACTAGTAGAAAACAGGGCTATGGTCCAGGCCGGCTCAGCCCATTAGTCCCGATTCAGTGTAGAACCGGGACCAATGTGGGCATTGGTCCCGGTTCGTCTGGACCTTTTGGTCCCGGTTGGTGGGACGAACCGAGACCAATGGGCCTCGCTCCTGGCCCACCACCATTGGTCCCAGTTGGTGGCTTGAACCGGGACCAAAGGCTCCCCTTTAGTCCCGGTTCATGCCACCAACCGGGACCAATGAGGTGCCTATATATACCCCCTCGCCCGAGAGAAGAGCACTCCAGTGCTCTGTTTTTCTCTGGCCGGCGAGGGGAGGGGTTTGTGGTGCTCTAGCTCACCTCCTATGCACATGAGGTGTTCGATGGAATGCCCGAGCCACACTACTTAAACTTTCTCCTCTCGAAGCTCGACCTCCAAGCTTCATTTTCCTCGAGATTTGTCTAGATTTAGCGGTCCGTCACGCCCCGTCCCCGTCTTCACCGCCGTCGATCACCCGCGCTGATCTCATCACCGACACCACCGTGGTGAGCCTCTTGTTCTTATCTTCTTTCTGAAAGGAAAAATATTCTTACTTGTCTGTTTAGATAGATACTTGTATCATTTTCTTACATTTATTATTGCATCTTATATAGTGCGATGGTTTTGGTATCCGCCCCCGTCGGCCCTCGTCCTGTCTATGATTCGGATTTGGTATGTATATTATCTTTATAACTATTGGTTCATTTATTGTTTATGAAAATTATGCCGACCAACGTGACATAGATTTTATTTATCTAGAATGTACGTGAATCGGAAATGCCAACCGACCCTATTGTCGAGAGGTTAAATTTAGTTGAAGAAGAAAACAATTTGTTGAAGGAAAAAAAATTGAGGAGGAGAAGATGATATTGGAGTTGCATGTTGCGGATGTCGTCGATGATCACAAGATTAAGATGGATGCAATGCGCTTGAAGATTAGAAAGATTAGAAAATATGCCATTCATACCGAGGCTTGGTATCATTATGCCGTTGGATCAATTGTTACCTTGGTTGCGATTATGATCGCATTTGTTTTCGCATTGAAATGTTTTACATAGTTTCAATGTATCGTTTAATTAATTAGATGCTCTGGAGAGCTATATGTTGTTAGATGAGAACTATGTATGCACTTTGGTTTTAATGTGATGATGAACTTCTATTAATTTGGACACTTAATTATATATAATGCACGCAGATGAACCGGCAATGGATGTACGGTGACAGACACACCCGCGAGTACATTAAGGGCGTGCGCGAGTTTCTCGATGCGGCTGAGGCAAACAAGCAGAATGGTTTTATGTGTTGTCCATGCACTGAATGTGGGAATACGAGGTCTTACTCTAACCGGAAAATCCTTCACTCCCACCTGCTTTACAAGGGCTTCATGCCACACTATAATGTTTGGACGAGGCACGGAGAAATAGGGGTTATGATGGAAGACGGCGAAGAAGAAGAGTACGATGACAACTATGTGCCCCCTGAATACGGTGATGCTGCAA
Source organism: Triticum urartu (assembly GCF_003073215.2). Taxonomy (NCBI): domain Eukaryota; kingdom Viridiplantae; phylum Streptophyta; class Magnoliopsida; order Poales; family Poaceae; genus Triticum; species Triticum urartu. Next base: position 29,140,482 of record NC_053023.1, on the reverse strand, counting down.
CGGGGGGAGCTGGTGAAGATCAAGAGGAACCAGACGATGTGCCCAATGATGCCGCCACGGGTGAAGCTGCTGAAGATCAAGAGGAACCAGACGATGTGCCCGATGATGATGATCTCCGCCGGGTCATTGTCGATGCAAGGACGCAATGCATTAGTCAAAAGGAGAAGCTGAAGTTCGATCGCATGTTAGAGGATCACAAAAAAGGATTATACCCCAATTGCGAAGATGGCAACACAAAGCTCGGTACCGTACTGGAATTGCTGCAGTGGAAGGCAGAGAATGCTGTGGCTGACAAAGGATTTGAGAAGCTACTGAAAATATTGAAGAAGAAGCTTCCAAACGATAACGAATTGCCCGACAGTACATACGCAGCAAAGAAGGTCGTATGCCCTCTAGGATTGGAGGTGGAGAAGATACATGCATGCCCTAATGACTGCATCCTCTACCGCGGTGCATACAAGGATCTGAACGCATGCCCGGTATGCGGTGCGTTGCGGTATAAGATCAGAAGAGATGACCCTGGTGATGTTGACGGCGAGCCCCTCAGGAAGAGGGTTCCTGCGAAGGTGATGTGGTATGCTCCTATAATACCACGGTTGAAACGTCTGTTCAGAAACGAAGAGCATGCCAAGTTGATGCGATGGCACAGTGAGAACCGAAAGAAAGATGGGAAGTTGAGAGCACCCGCTGACGGGTCGCAATGGAGAAAAATCGAGAGAAAGTACTGGGATGAGTTTGCAAAGGACCCAAGGAATGTATGGTTTGCTTTAAGCGCGGATGGCATTAATCCTTTCGGGGAGCAGAGCAGCAATCACAACACCTGGCCCGTGACTCTATGTATGTATAACCTTCCTCCTTGGATGTGCATGAAGCGGAAGTTCATTATGATGCCAGTTCTCATCCAAGGCCCTAAGCAACCCGGCAACGAAATTGATGTGTACCTAAGGCCATTAGTTGAAGAACTTTTACAGCTGTGGAATGGAAACGGTGTACGTACGTGGGATGAGCACAGACAGGAGGAATTTAACCTTAAGGCGTTGCTGTTCGTGACCATCAACGATTGGCCCGCTCTCAGTAACCTTTCATGACAGACAAACAAAGGATACCACGCATGCACGCACTGTTTAGATGACACTGAAAGTATATACCTGGACAAATGCAGGAAGAATGTGTACCTGGGCCATCGTCGATTTCTTCCGACCAACCATCAATGTCGAAAGAAAGGCAAGCATTTCAAAGGCGAGGCAGATCACCGGAAGAAGCCCGCCATGCGCACCGGTGATCACGTGCTTGCTATGGTCAATGATTTACACTACGTAATCTTTGGAAAGGGTCCCGGTGGACTAGCTGTTCCGAATGACACTGAGGGACACGCACCCATGTGGAAGAAGAAATCTATATTTTGGGACCTACCCTACTGGAAAGACCTAGAGGTCCGCTCCTCAATCGACGTGATGCACGTGATGAAGAACCTTTGCGTGAACCTGCTAGGCTTCTTGGGCGTGTATGGGAAGACAAAAGATACACCTGAGGCACGGGAGGACCTGCAACGTTTGCACGAAAAAGACGGCATGCCTCCGAAGCAGTATAAAGGTCCTGCCAGCTACGGTCTTACGAAAGAAGAGAAAGAAATCTTCTTTGAATGCCTGCTCAGTAGAAGGTCACGACTGGCTTCTCGTCGAATATAAAGGGAATAATAAATATGCCAGAGAAAAAGTTTCAGAACCTAAAGTCTCATGACTGCCACGTGATTATGACACAACTGCTTCCGGTTGCATTGAGGGGGCTTCTACCGAAAAACGTTCGATTAGCCATTGTGAAGCTATGTGCATTCCTCAATGGAATCTCTCAGAAGGTGATCGATCCAGAAATCGTACCAAGGCTAAGGAGTGATGTGGTGCAATGTCTTGTCAGTTTCGAGCTAGTGTTCCCACCATCCTTCTTCAATATCATGACGCACGTCCTAGTTCATCTAGTCGACGAGATTGTCATCCTGGGGCCCGTATTTCTACACAATATATTCCCTTTTGAGAGGTTCATGGGAGTCATAAAGAAATATGTCCGTAACCGCGCTAGGCCAGAAGGAAGCATCTCCATGGGCCATCAGACAGAGGATGTTATCGGGTTTTGTGTTGACTTCATTCCTTTGCCTTAACAAGATAGGTCTCCCTAAATCGCGGTATGAGGGGAGACTGAATAGAAAAGGCACTCTTGGAAGAGACTCAATAATATGCAGGGACGGATATTCTTGGTCTCAAGCACACTACACAGTTCTACAGAACTCTACCTTGGTGACCCCGTATGTCGATGAACACAAGAACAGTCTGCGCTCCAAACACCCGGAGCAATGCGACGACTGGATTACATGTGAACACAACAGGACTTTCAGCAGTTGGTTAGAAACACGTCTCAGAGGTGCCAACACTGTTTGTGATGAGTTGTACTTGTTGTCCAGGGGACCATCTTTGACTGTATTGACTTACAAAGGATACGAGATAAATGGGAATGCATTTTACACGATCGCCCAAGATCAAAAGAGCACCAACCAAAACAGCGGTGTCCGCTTTGATGCAGCAACCGAGAGCGGAAAGGACACATATTATGGTTACATAGTGGACATATGGGAACTTGACTACGGACCTGATTTTAAGGTCCCTTTGTTTAAGTGCAAATGGGTCAATCTGTTAGGCGGCGGGGTACAGGTAGACCCACAGTACGGAATGACAACAGTGGATCTGAAAAATCTTGGGTACAGTGACGAACCGTTCGTCCTAGCCAATGATGTGGCACAGGTTATCTATGTGAAGGACATGTCTACCAAACCGAGAAAAAGAAAATATAAGGAAGTGACATCCTGGGACATCCTGGGAGTGGACGGCAAGACAGACATGTCTGAAGATTATGAAAAGTTTCATGAAATTCCTCCCTTCAATGTCAAGGCTGACCCAAGCATCCTGATAAACAATGAAGATTATCCATGGTTACGGCGCAATAAGCAAATGACACAAGCGAAGAAAAAGTGAAGACTTTCTCCCGCAACTATTATGATGATACCATGCCAAATTTGTAACAGACGAACATGCTACCATTGTCCGTTTTGTACATGCACATGCTATGTGGGTGAAATTATGATACCATCCCAACTTTCAACTTTTTCAGAGTTCATTTGAAATGCTTTCATGTCTTATGGTTTGAAACTTTGATACTTCCGAAAGTGATTGTCCATTTTGTACACGAAGTGCATCAAGTTTTTGTCGTAACCCTCTCTACTTTTTGGAACATGCTATGTGGGTGAAATGATGATACCATGCCAACTTTCAACCTTTTCAGAGTTCATTTTGAAATGCTTTCCAATTTCAGAGTCATTTAGCTCAAAGAATGAATTAATAGCAAACAGAATAAACTACAAAACTTTTATGAAAATAAAAACAATCAATTAAAATATTATGTTATGATCAACTAAAATAAAACTATAATATTCTTCAATAGCAAAAAGAATATAATTTTTGTGACCTAAAATCAAACTATAAGTATTTAATTGTAAGTATAAATAAAAAATAAATAGCAAAGAAGAAAAAATTCTAATTTTATAGTAAAGTTATTCATAAACTAGTGATTCACACAAATTTTTAAAAATTCAAATTTAAACTATTCAAAATTTTAAAACTAATGGCACTAACAGAAAGTTTATAATTTTTGTGACCTAAAATCAAAAAGAAATCACTAAAAAACTAGTAAGTATTTAGTTGTAAGTAGAAATAAAAAATAAATAGAAAAAAAATTCTATTTTTATAGTAAAGTTAATCATAAACTAGTGATTCACACAAATTTTTAAAAACTCAAATTTAAACTATTTAAAATTTAAAACTAATGGCACTAACAGAAAGTTTATAATTTTTGTGACCTAAAAGCAAAAAGAAATCACTAAAAAACTGTAAGTATTTAGTTGTAAGTAGAAATAAAAAATAAATAGAAAAAAAATTCTATTTTTATAGTAAAGTTAATCATAAACTAGTGATTCACACAAATTTTTAAAAACTCAAATTTAAACTATTTAAAATTTAAAACTAATGGCACTAACAGAAAGTTTATAATTTTTGTGACCTAAAAGCAAAAAGAAATCACTAAAAAACTGTAAGTATTTAGTTTTAAGTAGAAATAAAAAAAACCAAAAAAATATAGAAATAAAAAAGAAAAAACCAAAAAAAATGTCTCCTACTGGGCCTCCACGGCCTGAATACGACTAGAAACCCTACACGGGCCAGGATTCAGGCCCGTAGAAGGCCCAATAGGCCCACAGGCAGTAGCAAGTTTAGGCCCGAAAGCCTGCATTAGAGAGGAGCTCGAATGGGTAGGAACACCAGCGCTTATAAACCAGTGCCGGCGCCCTTCAGCTAGCGATGTGGGACTAAACTTTTGGGCTCGGGGCAACAAAGGCCATTGGTCCCGGTTGGTGGCACCAACCGGGACTAAAGGGGGCATTGGTCCCGGTTCGTGGCACCAACCGTGACCAATGCCCCCCTTTAGTCCCGGTTGGTTCCACCAACCGGGACCAAAGGCCGCCGCTTCCCGCCCTTTGGACTGCTGAAAATTGGCCTTTGGTCCCGGTTCGTGGCACCAACCGGGACTAAAGGGGGCATTAGTCCTGGTTTGTGCCACCAACCGGGACCAATGCTCCGTCTATATAAGCCACACTTGTGAAAATTTTGGTTCAGTTTCTTCGATCCCGCCCCGACGTCGCCGCCAGGCTGCCCCTGTGCTCGCCTCGCCGTGGCCGCCGTTGCCCCTGCCCCGCCCCCGAGCGCGCCCTGCCTCGCCGTCGTCGCCGGCCGCCCGTCCACCGCCCCCGAGCACCCCTGCGCCGCCGAGCCCATCCGCCGCCCCCGAGCACCCCCTGCGCCCCCGAGCCCGTCCGCCACCGCCGAGCGCGCCCCGCCGTCGCCCTCGCCCTCGCCGACCCCGAGCCCGTCCTCGTCGCCGTCGCCCCCGACGCCGGCCGCCCGCGTCTCCTCCCCGATCCCTCCGGGAGAGGTAGCTACCGCCCCATCCTCCCCCCTTCCTTCCTTCCCTGCTCCTTAATTTGCAAAATATTGATATGATGTAGATGTATGTATGTATGTATGTATGAGTTGGGGAGAAAGTTTATAATTTTTGTTCATATATACTGTACATGTATGTATGATGAATTTTGATATTTTTTTGTTCATATATAATGTAGATGTATATGTATGTATGGAATGATATCGATGGATGTATGTATATAGAACATTCGTAGAAAAAAATGTCCCCCTCCGGTTCACTCGGGAACACTAACTATCTCGGAGAAAAAAATTTTATCGGGGAAAAAATGTTATCGGGGTCGAGGGTCGTCGAACATGAGAGGAAGAAGAGGATAAAAAAGAAGAGGAAGAAGAAAAAAAAGAGGAGAAGAAAGAATAGAGGAGAAGCTCCTCTATTCTTTCTTCTCCTCTTTTTTTTCTTCTTCTTCATCTTTTTTTTATCGGGAGGGGTCGACGGTCGCCTAGGGGTCGAGGGTGGGGGGTCGAGAACGCCGGACATTCATGAGAGAGGCGAGGAAGAAGGGGAAGAAGAGGGAGAAGAAGAGGAGAGGAAGAAGAGGGAGAAGAAGAGGAGAGTGAGAAGAAGGGGAAGAAGACGAAAAGATCCCAAGGAGTATGCGGACATGACTGAAATCCTCAAGAAGTAAGTTAAATCGATCATTATCCACCATATCAGCAACTTTGTTCATTTCCTGATATCAAGTAATTGTTTTCTTTGTCCGGCAGGGTTTGGAGAAAATTCACCAAAACAGTTCCGGGACTGCCGAAGGAGCTGGAATTTAGACACCCGAAAGTAAGTACTATAGTAGCATGTTCCGCGCATCTCCTAGTGATTCAAGCGCTAGTTTCATCAATACCATTTAGCATTCTTGCTTATCAGTTTGATTGACCTCTATTTCTTGTAAAGTGGTTGTGACAGGAACAAGGGAATGATTTCTGTGGATACTACATCTGCGAGTCCATCCGCCACACGACCTGTGAGCGGGGCGGGTACTCTAACGAACAATATGAAGTACGTAAATAACAACATTCACAATTTTATTTTATTACCATCATTTGTGTTGAGTTTCATTCATTTATATATATATATATATGTATTGACCCCCTTCTTCAAATTAGATGTTTCGGAAGCGGGATGAACTCCTAGCACCAGCTCGCATGCGAGCAATTCAAGAGGAATTGGCGGCATTCTTTCTTGACCACGTGATCCCTGAAGACGGAGAATTCTATGTGGACCCTGAGTCCGTATGATTATATTTGTAAGAGATAATTATTGTATATATGTAGCCGGTAGTGTCAGATAGATATACGAGAACTTGTTGTTCGACCAATCTCTCGGAGAAGGAGAGGTGGTCGATATCACTTCTCTCTGTATATATGCATATATGTTCATGACGATCTTCTGTTTCCTTCGTTTGCTTACTAGCTAGCTAGCGTGTCTAGTCCTCTCTATATACGTATGTATAGTACGTAGCGTCGACCAAGCACGGACATAACAGAGGATACTTCTCTCTATTAATTATAACTAGCTAACACAATATATGAAACACCTAAATTAACCCCCCAAAACCCCCCACCCCCCCCCCCCCTTTCAAAAAAAATAAAAACCCCAACCACAGAAGTGCTGACGCGTGGATGCCTACCAACCGGGACCAAAGGGTCTCCTGACTGGGCTCTGCGCACTGCCCACGTGGAGGGCCTTTAGTCCCGGTTCTGGATTGAACCGGGACTAAAGGGGGGAGGTATTAGTACCGACACTTTAGTCCCGGTTCCGGAACCGGGACTAAAGGCCCTTACGAACCGGGACTATAGGCCCTTTTTCTACCAGTGGTAGTTGGACCCCAACAAACCACACGAAAGAAAATAGACAATGTTGCATCTTGCTTGAATTGTCAATTTGTCCTTAATTTTTGATCTCATTTTAATTTACACGTCAAGGGAAGGACCAATTATGTACAAACTGGTCTGCTTTGGTTGACTTAGATCATTTAGTCCGGAATCCTCAAGAACTCCGGGTTAATTGTGTGCAACTTTCCTCCTAAATTTTTATCAAAGAACTAACTGATAACAATTTTTTCATAACCAATGAAGAAGACTCCCTGGACCAACTTTAGCGGGTTATTTCACAACATAAGTTGTATTTTGTTATACTTAAATATCTCATGTAGACTATATGTAATATGCAAAGGAAATACATGTATTAACTTCATGGTTCTCAAGAACTATAGTAGGCAGTTTACACCTACTATAGTTCTTGAGAACCATGAAGTTACTACTGCCTACTATAGTTCTTGAGAACCATGAAATTGATACATGTATTAACTTCATGGTTCCCGTAAGCCTGGGCCTCCCGAGCACGGAAAAAGAGCAATGTAGCAGTAGCACAACCAGCAGTAGTACGGAAAGTAGTAGATCTGCCTCTGATAGAGATTGAGTAGATCAGTTCCAACCAATCAAGTTATCAGGAAGTTTCTCTTTGAGCACTGTGAATGTACACAGTTGAGCTAGTGCATGTAAATGCCGGACTCCATCTTGGACCTGGGAATGTTTTCCTTTTTCTTTTTGAAATTTAGGATCTACTAGATTGAAGCCTTTCCATCTGTTTCCAGATTGCACCACTCTTGAGAATTGGTAACCATCCTCATAATTGTAGTACATAGTCATATTCACTGAGTATTGGGAAGGCAATTTGCCTTAATTTTCTTCCAGACACCAACATGTTAGAATTAGTTTACAACCAAGGTAATGGGCATCCTAAGGTTTACAACCAAGGTAACGGACATCTTAAGGTTAGGTTTACTGGTGAACCAAAGCACATTGGGAAGAGGAGGCGTTCATGCGACCGCAGGAGACAACTCCAACCCCAAACCTTTTATCTTTTGGTCTACTTCAATATCACATACTTTATAAAATATGGTGAAATACATGTATCCACTTCTTAATTCTCCAGGACATTGGGATTACGAACGGGTTAAATGTGGAGAAGTGCTTCGTATTTATACTAGTACGCTAAGTACTGTACCTATATAGTCATATGACCTTGGTGAACCTTCCTAACTTTGTCATCCGAAGGGCAGTCATGCATCTTGAATAATCATGATCATGGCTTCCATGCTGAAGCGGTTGGCAGACGAGCGCGAGAAATTTCAAAGTGGATGAAATGCCCACCAATAAATTGTGTTAAAGATTTCTCCCAAAAAAAACTGTATTAAAGATATATTCCCTCTGTTCCTAAATATATGACGTTTTGGTAGTTCTGAAACGGAGGGAGTACTTTAGAAGGCTCGTAATATAGTAACAAATTCATCATGCGCTTGTATTGTTGCTCCCACTCTCTCATGTTGAACAAATGGGCATGAAGGTGATGAGCAGTCATACATCTGGTTGGAGAAAAGCAGATGGAAATCTGCATGGGTCAAACCAACAGCCATGATGCAAATTGCACGTGTTTCTTGTGAGGCAAATCATGCAGTGCATGTGCCTTTACTTCCATGCATCTATATGTACCAATAGTAATCACCCAACTGGATCATGCATTAAGTTGTCTATGTGGGTGTTTGGTTCAGGGACTTTTTAGTCCCAGAGACTAGAAAAAGTCCCTAAAAAGTCCCTAGAAACCAAATGGGAGGGACTTTTTCTATAAGGACTAGAAAAAGACTCTATTGAAGAGTTTTTTTTTTGATTAGTCCCTAGGACTAGAAAAAGTCCTAGGACTTTTGAAACAAACACCCCCTATATCATGGTTGTATTTCACCATGTTTCAAGCCAGGTTCCACAAATAAAAATACGTACAATTCATGCGAGAGTAAAATATAGTTATGAGGTTGTGAGTAACAGTTATGATTTCAACATGCACTAAAAATACACTAAACACCTTATTTACGCCATATGTAGTTTCTTGCGTCACAAACCAAGCAAGCATACAACTGGCTGGAACGAATCGAAAATCAACCAACACGGATGAATACAGTATTTTTTGTGTTGTAAGTATAACTACAGGCCAGATAAATTAAACTGTATTTTACCGTTGCACATATGTTTTGTTAGGGAAAAGGGGGTTGAAACCTCCGGCCTCTCTCCATTCAAAGATGCACACAATATCTTTATTATATTATTCAACAAAACCTGACAAAACAAATGCATGGATCAACTCAAAGCCACATTCTGGTGAGCTCTCTCGCTACACCTACAATCTTGATGATGTGCCCTGATCTCACACCAACACACTTACGCACACCATCGAAACAGGTGGTCTCACCAAGCCGCCCAGCAGTGAGCCGAGAGTAGACCCTTAGCACGCGTCGCATGTGCACGCTCTAGAATCCGTTAATCTTTTGTCATCCCATCTTCTAGAGGGTCAACGCATTCACCTTGCCAGGCCCTATTGTGGTCGACTCTAGCATGACGCCAGACAACGCCATCATCCTGCATGCGTCCACGCTAATACCCCATTGCGCCACACCACCAGGACCCTACGCCGTCGATGCGGTAGATGCAACACCGTTTCACCATTTCTACAATGGTGTCCTAGTATATGTTGGCATAAACGATTTGTCATGGGTGGCTATCACGAAATTACTTTGGTTATTGGCCCAGGTGATTGCCTTATTCGCAATTTTTAGTGGGGCAACTCGAGCAGATCCCACGAGCGCGTCGCCGCCCCTTCCTCCTCCGATCTTCCTCCCCCCGCCTAAGCAGGCCCGTGCCGTGGGCATGTGCAGGGTCTGCGCCTGCAAAGGGCCCCCAAATCAATGAGGTCCCAGATTTGTATGTGGTTAGTACTAGTATTCTTAGTAATTAGCAAAAAATAGTGCAAAACGGGTTGGATAATGGTGCAACATGCCAGCGGGGCCCCACAATGAATTAACTCAGCTAATCCTCAACTTGGGTTCCCAAGAGTATTCAATGGGGTGGTGGAACTGCACGAATTAACTACTGGACCCTCTCCTCGCGCACGTCTCTCTCTTTTTATCCTCGTCTTCTTCACAACGCAGCCGCCGTTACTCTTTCACATACTGTAAATCAATCTCCAGTTCTTCACTAGGTAACGTTCCATTCTCAATTGCCGGGCTACTAATTTTTTGCGTTTTCCCCAAATTATCCGTTGCAATGAGCAGTGGAATAGGTAACGTCTACATCCAATCTCCATCTATTTATTTCGTTGGTGTTCTGTTCTTCTCAATTCTCAAATAAGCAGGCCTGCAAATCAGTGTTTCACTCGACTTCCTTCGTTTCCAGTTGCCGCCTTGCCGGCCTGCGACCCGTGTGTGTCAGAATCAAGTGGAGTTTGGATCCCTGGAGGCCCCGCTCGTCACAGATATTCGACCGCTCGGCAGGCCAGATGAGGCTACGAGTTCTTGGTCCCCAAAGCAATAACCATCTCCCCCCCTGATCTGCTTCTCACATCAATCGAAGACAGGTTGTTTCATTCCTTTTTGACCACAAGTTCAGTTTTTAGTTCCTTATATGTTTCGCTTAGTTTACTTTCTGCAATGTCCTCTAGAACTAGAAAGTGTCAGTCAGGATATTAAAAACGTCAGAAAATAAATGATACTCGATGAATCTCTAAAAGGTGGTCTTGATAGGTTTTTTGTTAAAGAACCAAACGTTTTTTCTGAAATTCAAAGTGTAGATGCTAATACTAATGATGTACATGACAATGAATCTATCCATACTGAAATTGATGTTGATAGTAACATGGATGAGGTACATTTTGAGAATAATAACCCGGATGAAGCAAATCATTGTGATGAAGTACCTACTAATGTTGATGTTTTTTGCAACCTGATATATTTGATCCTCGAAATTGGGATGGCATTCTAAAGCAATTGATAATTTGGTAGAGAAGGGTCCTAAGAGGGCGTCTATCCAAAAGGGTCATAAAGATAAACTTGGTAGGAGATTTTCTAGAATCACTTTTGCGACAAGATGTTATTCCAAAGATTGTACTATGTACCAACATGATATATAATAGTAACAATAATAACAATTAGATATTGTTTTCCTCGTCGTCACTTGCTATGCCGAGGGCCCAATTTCTGACTTTGCACCGGGCCTCCATTTTTCCTGGTACGGCCCTGCGCCTAAGGACGCCTCCAGTCTAAGGCCGCGAGGCTGACGGCGGTAGCGGGTTCTAATCCTCCTCGCGCGACTGATGGCGGTGGGGGCCAATCCCTCTCGCGTTGCAGGATCTCCGGCTGGAGCTCTGTTGCGGCCCTGGACGACATGGTTCTTACGACGGAGATGGGCGCCGGAGCGCCCCCCCCCCCCCCCCCCGGATTTTTCCGGCGACCAAGACTGCCACTCTGGCCACGAGGGCGGCACGACGTCTGGTTCAGGGGGCTCGGTGCGGCTCAGCTACTCATCTCCACGTGGTGCGGGTGGTGGCGGTGGTGCCCGCTGAGATCTCTGGCCTACTGTTGGGAGCCGGCGGGTGGCGCGGTCCTTTGGTTCATTTTGCTCTAAGATGGTGTTCTGCCGGTTGCCGACCCTCATGGATTTGGCCATTGACGAGTTCCAGAATGCTCCGCTGGAGATCTTCATTGGATGCTCGACGCATGCAGATTTCTAGATCGGATGGGATTCGGTCATGTGCGCCCCTATTTCAGTCCGAGTGACTTCAGGAGAGTTTGACGCGAAGCTTCTTTGTATGTTGGCAGTATGGGACATGTCGGTATTTCATTTCCATGGTGAAGACAGTGACAAAGAACGTCATGGTGGCTGAGGTCTGAGGTCTTGTAATAGTGGATCGAGTCTTCGTAGCGATGAGGACTTTGCTTGGCGATTTTTGACTCGTGGTAGTGGCATCAGCAAGTGGGGGTGGCAGCATAGGCGGAGTACAGAGTCTTAGCTTTCAGGGTGAAAGCCCAAGGTCTGGCCTTAATTGGTGCATGGCGATGACCTTGTTGAAGGCATTGTTTTGAGAGCACAGATCTTCTCCAGGGTGAAAACCTAAGATATAGGATCGGGCGATGACGGTGCTTCTGCACCGTTTCCTTCTTGGAGGCGTTGTTTTTGGAGAATTAGGATTTCGGGTGTTGTCGACGTGGTGGTTCGTGTTGCAGCTACGAGGAATTGATCACTGTTGCACGATCTTTTTTTCTTCTTCTTCTTCTTATTGTCTTTTGGCTGTGTGCATCCGTAATGTCTTTACGATATTGCATTGTTGCAGAGGTCAGGTGTAATTGGTATCTCCACGATATTAATACATTCTCTTTGTCGAAAAATTCACAATCTTAGCTCCAAAAGACCAACCCCATTAACCGAGTCGTTTAATTTATTGGCCCAGTTAACATCAAAATTCGCACTATTCTTCCCAGCACTATGTCAGAATGATATTAAAATCTCCACTACTAAAAAAGGGGCTAGTGCACCCAGAACCCAGTAATTTTGTCAATAAACTCCAGTTTTTTTTATCTGCATACCTATAGCCACAAACGGCCACAGAACACCAACAGGAGTTATCCCTTTTTGTTTCTAATGCAGCAGGAAACTAAATACTAGGTTCTATTGGACTAAGAAGACGCCTCAAAATTCTCAGTAATTCTTACTAGCAATCCCACAGCCGTACGAGTAGTCTACGAATAATTCCACTAAGGATATTTATTACTACATAAATAATTAAGAACACCCTGATAAAAATCCTCTTTCTTTCTCTCCAACAAAACAATAATTCAGGTATCATGAACTTTTAAAATAACGCTAACCAGTTTAAGCTCGCCAGCGTTATTCAACCCTCTGATGTTCCATGTATGTCACTATAATCATTTCTCATATATATTTTGTTCGACATATGTTGCAAACCAACTCTTTTTCAGAACTCATAACCAGTTAGATCACAATCACCGACAATACGAGAATTAAGAACATTGAGTCCTCTAGGGTGCAAACTTTCCATAATGAGGTTTTCTCTAGGGTGCAAACACCGTGTTCTCTTACCATCGTCGTAGTAAGATCAATACTGCTAAACACATAAATGTGTCACGTATTGGAGACGTATAGAAGGTTGAGTATATCTCCAGGATAGCTAGGCGCATAGGATATTTTGTTGTAACTACTAGCTAGCATATCTCTTATCTTTCTTCTTCCTTAAGTTGTATCACAACAAACTCTTGTATGCGTATCTCAGGTTCGCACCCTGCCTATTTAACATGCATCACGTCGTCCTAGATCGGGTAAGACGTTTCTGCCAACGCACATGGTAATCAGAGCCTTCCTACTTCCCATCTAGCCCGCATCATCTCCACCTGTGCCGAAACCATGTCTTCCTCCTCCGGTGCCGCCTAGTCCAATCTCAATGGGCAGGTCATCGAGAAGCTTTCCCGCACGAACTACGTGTTGTGGCGCATGCAGATCACACCCCAATCGCGTGGCGCCGGTGTCTTCGGCTACATCGACGGCACATCACCCGAGCCGGCCAAGCTCCACGCCGCCAAGGACAAGGACGGCAAGGACACCTTCGAGCCCAACCCTCTCCACTCTCTCTGGGTCAAGGAGGACCAGCAGGTGCTCGGCTTATTCCTCCTCAGCAACCTTTCCAAGGAGGTGCTGGTCACGGTGACTACGGTCACCACGGCGAACGCGCTCTGGACGATGCTGGCGGGCATGTACTGGTCGCAGTCGCTGAGCCGCGTCAACAACATCCGAATCTCCCTCTGTTGGGGAACGTAGCAGAAATTCAAAATTTTCTACGCATCACCAAGATCAATCTATGGAGTAATCTAGCAACGAGGGGAAGGAGAGTGCATCTACATACCCTTGTAGATCGCTAAGCGGAAGCGTTCAAGTGAACGGGGTTGATGGAGTCGTACTCGTCGTGATCCAAATCACCGATGATCCTAGTGCCGAACGGACGGCACCTCCGTGTTCAACACACGTACAGCCCGGTGACGTCTCCTACGCCTTGATCCAGCAAGGGGAGAAGGAGAGGCTGGGGAAGACTCCATCCAGCAGCAGCACGACGGCGTGGTGGTGGTGGAGGAGCGCGGGACTCCAGCAGGGCTTCGCCAAGCACTACGAGAGACAAGGAGGGAGAGGGGTAGGGCTGCGCCAACAGGGAGAGAAAATCACATGTGTTGGGCAGCCCCAAACCTCAAGTATATATAGGGGGAAGGGAGGGGATGTGCCCCCACCTAGGGTTCCCTCCCTAGGGGTGGCGGCAGCCCCCAGATCCCATATGGGAGGCGGCCAAGGGGGGGAGAGAGGGGGGCGCACCTAGGGTGGGCCTTAGGGCCCATCTGCGCCTAGGGTTTGCCCCCTCTCCTCTTGAGGACGCCTTGGGCCTTGGTGGGAGGCGCCCCAGCCCACATAGGGGCTGGTCCCTTCCCACTTATGGCCCACGCAAGCCTCCGGGGCTGGTCTGGTGGCCCCTCCCGGTGGACCCCCGGACCCCTCCGGTGGTCCCGGTACACTACCGGTGATGCCCGGAACACTTCCGGTGGCCAAAACCATACTTCCTATATATCAATCTTTACCTCCGGACCATTCCGGAACTCCTCGTGACGTCCGGGATCTCATCCGGGACTCCGAACAACATTCGGTAACCACACATACTTTCCCTATAACCCTAGCGTCATCGAACCTTAAGTGTGTAGACCCTACGGGTTCGGGAATGCAGACATGACCGAGACAGACAACTCTCTGGTCCATGACCAACAGCGGGATCTGGATACCCATGCTGGCTCCCACATGCTCCATGATGATCTCATCAGATGAACCATGATGTCAAGGACTTAATCAATCCCGTATACAATTCCCTTTATCCAGCGGTACGATACTTGCCCGAGATTCGATCATCGGTATCCCGATACCTGGTTCAATCTCGTTACCGGCAAGTCTCTTTTACTCGTTCCGTAACACATCATCCCGTGATCAACTCCTTGATCACATTGTGCACATTATGATGATGTCCTATCGAGTGGGCCCAGAGATACCTCTCCGTTTACACGGAGTGACAAATCCCAGTCTTGATTCGTGCCAACCCAACAGACACTTTCGGAGATACCTGTAGTGTACCTTTATAGCCACCCAGTTACGTTGTGACGTTTGGCACACCCAAAGCACGCCTACGGTATCCGGGAGTTGCACGATCTCATGGTCTAAGGAAATGATACTTGACATTAGAAAAGCTTTAGCATACGAACTACATGATCTTGTGCTAGGCTTAGGATTGGGTCTTGTCCATCACATCATTCTCCTAATGATGTGATCCCGTTATCAACGACATTCAATGTCCATGGTCAGGAAACCGTAACCATCTGTTGATCAACGAGCTAGTCAACTAGAGGCTTACTAGGGACATGGTGTTGTCTATGTATCCACACATGTATCTGAGTTTCCTATCAATACAATTCTAGCATGGATAATAAACGATTATCATGAACAAGGGAATATAATAATAACCAATTTATTATTGCCTCTAGGGCATATTTCCAACAGTCTCCCACTTGCACTAGAGTCAATAGTCTAGTTCACATCGATATGTGATTAACACTCAAGGTCACATCCCCATGTGACTAACACCCAAAGAGTTCTGGGTTTGATCATGTTATGCTTGTGAGAGAGGTTTTAGTCAACGGGTCTGCAACATTCAGATCCGTATGTACTTCACAAATCCCTATGTCATCTTGTAGATGCAGCTACTACGCTATACTTGGAGCCATTTCAAATAACTGTTCTACTTGGAGCTATTCTAAATTGTTGCTCCATTATACGTATCCGGTATCTCTACTCAGAGCTATCCGGATAGGTGTTAAGCTTGCATCGACATAACTCTTTACGTCGAACTCTTTATCACCTCCATAACCGAGAAACATATCCTTATTCCTCTAAGGATAATTTTGACCGCTATCTGGTGATCTACTCCTAGATCACCTTTGTACCCTCTTGCCAGATATGTGGCAAGGCACACACCAGGTGCGGTACTCAGCATGGCATACCGTATAGAGCCTATGACAAAAGCATAGGGGACGACCTTCGCCCTTCCTCTTTCTTCTGCCGTGGTCGAGCTTTAAGTCTTAACTTCATACCTTACAACTCAGGCAAGAACTCCTTCTTTGACTGATCCATCTTGAACACCTTCAAGATCATGTCAAGGTATGTGCTCATTTGAAAGTACCATTAAGCGTATTGATCTATCCTTATAGATCTTGATGCTCAATGTTCAAGTAGCTTAATCCAGGCTTTCCATTGAAAAACACTTTCCAAATAACCCTATATGCTTTCTAGAAATTCTACGTCATTTCTGATCAACAATATGTCAACAACATATATTCATCAGAAATTCTATAGTGCTCCCACTCACTTCTTTGGAAATACAAGTTTCTCATAAACTTTGTATACACCCAAAATCTTTGATCATCTCATCAAAGCATACATTCCAACTCCGAGATGCTTACTCCAGTCCTTAAAAGGATTGCTGGAGCTTTGCATACTTGTTAGCATCTTTCAGGATTGACAAAACCTTCCGGTTGTATCACATACAACCTTTCCTCAAGAAAATCGTCGAGGAAACAATGTTTTGACATCCTATCTGCAGGATTTCATAAATAATGCAGTAATCGCTGATATAATTCCAACAGACTCTTAGCATCGCTACGAGTGAGAAAGTCTCATTGTAGTCAACTCCTTGAACTTGTCGGAAAACATATTAACGACAAGTTGAGCTTTCTTAAAGGTGATACTTACCATCATTGTTCGTCTTCCTTTTAAAATCCATATGTACCTAACAGCCTTACGACCATCAAGTAGTTCTGTCAAAGTCTACACTTTGTTTCCATATATGGATCCTCTCTCGGATTTTATGGCCTCGAGCCATTTATCGGAATCTGGGCCCACCATCGCTTCTCCATAGCTCGTAGGTTTATTGTTGTCTAGCAACATGACTTCCAAGACAGGATTACGTACCACTCTGAAGTAGTACGCATCCTTGTCATCCCACGAGGTTTGGTAGTGACTTGATCTGAAGTTTCATGATCACTATCATAAGCTTCCACTTCAATTGGTGTAGGTGCCACAGGAACAACTCCTGTGCCTTGCCACACACTAGTTGAAGTGACGGTTCAATAACCTCATCAAGTCTCCACCATCCTCCCACTCAATTCTTTCGAGAGAAACTTTTCCTCAAGAAAGGACCCGATTCTAGAAACAATCCCTTATTGCTTTCGGATCTGAGACATGAGGTATACCCAACTGTTTTGGGTGTCCTATGAAGATGCATTTATCCGCTTTGGGTTCGAGCTTATCAGCCTGAATTTTTTTTCACATAAGCGTCGCAGCCCCAAACTTTTAAGAAATGATAGCTTAGGTTTCTCTAAACCATAGTTCATACGGTGTCATCTCATCGGAATTACGTGGTGCCCTATTTAAAGTGAATGTGGTTGTCTCTAATGCCTAACCCATAAACTATCGTGGTAATTCGATAAGAGACATCATGGTATGCATCATATCCAATAGGGTGCAGTTATGATGTTTGGACACACCATCACACTATGGTGTTCCAGGCTGTATTAGTTGTGAAACAATTTCCACAATGTCTTAATTCTGTGCCAAACTCGTAATTCAGATATTCATCTCTATGATCATATCATAGATATTTTATCCTCTTGTCATGATGATCTTTCAACTTCACCCTGAAATTACTTGAACCTTTCAATAATTCAGAGTCGTGATTCATCAATTAAATATACTCAACATCTACTCAAATCATCTATGAAGTAAGAACATAACGATATCCACTACATGCCTCAGCACTCATTGGACTGCACACATCAAAATGTATTACTTCCAACAAGTTGCTTTCTAGTTCCATTTTACTGAAAACGAGGCTTTTAGTCATCTTGCCCATGTGGTATGATTTGCACGTCTCAAGTGATTCAAAATCAAGTGAGTCCAAACGGTCCATTTGCATGGAGTTTCTTCATGCATATTCACCAATAGACATGGTTCGCATGTCTCAAACTTTTCAAAAAACGAGTGAGCCCAAAGATCCATCAACATGGAGCTTCTTCATGTGTTTTATACCGATATGACTTACGTGGCAGTGCCACAAGTAGGTGGTACTATCATTACTATCTTATATCTTTTGGTATGAACATGTGTATCACTACGATCGAGATTCAATAAACCATTCATTTTAGGTGCAAGACCATTGAAGGTATTATTCAAATAAACAGAGTAACCATTATTCTTCTTAAATGAATAACCGTATTGCGATAGACATAATCCAATCATGTCTATGCTCAACGCAAACACCAATCTCGATGGTAGAGGGAGCGTGCGATGCTTGATCACATCAAGCTTGGAAAAACTTCCAACACATATCGCCAGCTCACCTTTAGCTAGTCTTCGTTTACTCCGCAGCCTTTTATTTCGAGTTTACTAACACTTAGCAACCGAACCGGTATCTAATACCATGGTGCTACTAGGAGTACTAGTAAAGTACACATTAACACAATGTATATCCAATATACTTCTATCGACCTTGCCAGCCTTCTCATCTACCAAGTATCTAGGGTAATTCTACTCCAGTGGCTGTTCCTCTTATTACAGAAGCACTTAGTCTCGGGTTTGGGTTCAACCTTGGGTTTCTTCACTAGAGCAGCAGCTGATTTGCCGTTTCATGAAGTATCCCTTCTTGCCCTTGCCCTTCTTGAAACTAGTGGTTTCACCAACCATCAACAATTGATGCTCCTTCTTGATTTCTACTTTTATGGTGTCAAACATCGCGAATATCTCAAGGATCATCATATATGTCCCTGATATATTATAGTTCATCACGAAGCTCTAGCAGCTTGGTGGTAATGACTTCGGAGAAACATCACTATCTCATCTGGAAGATCAACTCCCACTCGATTCAAATGATTGTTGTACTCAGACAATCTGAGCACAAGCTCAACAATTGAGCTTTTCTCCCTTAGTTTGCAGGCTAAGAAAATCGTCGGAGGTCTTATACCTCTTGACGTGGGCACGAGCCTGAAATCCCAATTTCAGCCCTCGAAACATCTCATATGTTTCGCGACATTTCAAAACGTCTTCGGTGCCTCAACTCTAAACCGTTTAACTGAACTATCACGTAGTTATCAAAATGTGTATGTCAGATGTTCGCAACATCCACAGACGACGTTCGAGGTTCAGCACACTGAGCGGTGCATTAAGGACATAAGCCTTCTATGAAGCAATGAGGACAATCCTCAGTTTACGGACCTAGTCCGCATAATTGCTACTATCATCTTTCAACTAAATTTTCTCTAGGAACATATCTAAACAGTAGAACTAAAGCGCGAGCTACGACATAATTTGCGAAGACCTTTTTGACTATGTTTAGGATAATTAAGTTCATCTTATGAACTCCCACTTAGATAAACATCCCTCTAGCTATCTAAGTGATTACATGATCCGAGTCAACTAGGCCGTGTCCGATCATCACGTGAGACGGACTAGTCATCATCGGTGAACATCTTCATGTTGATCGTATCTTCTATACGACTCATGCTCGACCTTTCGGTCTTCTGTTTCCGAGGCCATGTCTGTACATGCTAGGCTCGTCAAGTCAACCTAAGTGTTTCGCATGTGTCCCGAGGCCATGTCTGTACATGCTAGGCTCGTCAACACCCGTTGTATTCGAACGTTAGAATCTATCACACCCGATCATCACGTGGTGCTTCGAAACAACGAACCTTCGCAACGGTGCACAGTTAGGGGGAACACCTTTCTTGAAATTTTAGTGAGGATCATCTTATTTAAGCTACCATCGTTCTAAGCAAATAAGATGTAAAAACATGATAAACATCACAAGCAATCAAATAGTGACATGATATGGCCATCATCACTTCGCTCCTTTTGATCTCCATCTTCGGGGCTCCATGATCATCATCGTCACCGGCATGACACCATGATCTCCATCGTCATGTCTTCATGAAGTTGTCTCGCCAACTATTACTTCTACTACTATGGCTAACAGTTTAGCAATAAAGTAAAGTAATTACATGACGTTTATGTTGACATATAGGTCATAAATAAATTAAGACAAATCCTATGGCTCCTGCCGGTTGTCATACTCATCGACATGCAAGTCGTGATTCCTATTACAAGAACATGATCAATCTCATACATCACATATATCATTCATCACATCCTTTTGGCCATATCACATCACAAGGCATATGCTGCAAAAACAAGTTAGACGTCCTCTAATTGTTGTTGCAAGTTTTTACGTGGCTGCTATAGGTTTCAAGCAAGAACATTTCTTACCTACGCCAAAACCACAACGTGAATTGCCAGTTTCTATTTAACCTTCATAAGGACCCTGTTCATCGAATCCGATCCGACTAAAGTGGGAGAGACAGACACCCGCCAGCCACCTTATGCAACTAGTGCATGTCAGTCGGTGGAACCGGTCTCACGTAAGCGTACGTGTAAGGTTGGTCCGGGCTGCTTCATCCCACAATGCCGCCGAATCAAGATAAGACTAGTAACGACAAGTAAATTGACAAAATCGACGCCCACAACTACTTTGTGTTCTACTCGTGCATAGAAACTATGCATAGACCTAGCTCATGATGCCACTGTTGGGGAACGTAGCAGAAATTTAAAATTTTATACGCATCACCAAGATCAATCTATGGAGTAATCTAGCAACGAGGGGAAGGAGAGTGCATCTACATACCCTTGTAGATCGCTAAGCGGAAGCGTTCAAGTGAACGGGGTTGATGGAGTCGTACTCGTCGTGATCCAAATCACCGATGATCCTACTGCCGAATGGACGGCACCTCCGTGTTCAACACACATACAGCTCGGTGACGTCTCCTACGCCTTGATCCAGCAAGGGGAGAAGGAGAGGTTGGGGAAGACTCCATCCAGCAGCAGCACGACGGCGTGGTGGTGGTGGAGGAGCGTGGGACTCTAGCAGGGCTTCGCCAAGCACTACGAGAGACAAGGAGGGAGAGGGGTAGGGCTGCGCCAACAGGGAGAGAAAATCACATGTGTTGGGCAGCCCCAAACCTCAAGTATATATAGGGGGAGGGGAGGGGCTGTGCCCCCACCTAGGGTTCCCTCCCTAGGGGTGGCGGTAGCCCCCAGATCCCATCTAGGAGGCGGCCAAGGGGGAGAGAGAGGGGGGCGCACCTAGGGTGGGCCTTAGGGCCCATCTACGCCTAGGGTTTGCCCCCTCTCCTCTTGAGGACGCCTTGGGCCTTGGTGGGAGGCGCCCCAGCCTACATAGGGGCTGGTCCCTTCCCACTTATGGCCCACGCAAGCCTCCGGGGCTGGTGGCCCCTCCCGGTGGACCCCCGGACCCCTCCGGTGGTCCCGGTACACTACCGGTGATGCCCGGAACACTTTCGGTGGCCAAAACCATACTTCCTATATATCAATCTTTACCTCCGGACCATTCCGGAACTCCTTGTGATGTCCGGGATCTCATCCGGGACTCCGAACAACATTCAGTAACCGCTTACATACTTTCCCTATAACCCTAGCGTCATCGAACCTTAAGTGTGTAGACCCTACGTGTTCGGGAGTCATGCAGACATGGCCGAGACAACTCTCTGGTCAATAACCAACAGCGGGATCTGGATACCCATGCTGCCTCCCACATGCTCCACGATGATCTCATCGGATGAACCACGATGTCAAGGACTTAATCAATCCCGTATACAATTCCCTTTATCTAGCGGTATGATACTTGCCCGAGATTCGATTGTCGGTATCCCGATACCTGGTTCAATCTCGTTACCGGCAAGTCTCTTTTACTCGTTCCATAACACATCATCCCGTGATCAACTCCTTGATCACATTGTGCACATTATGATGATGTCCTACCGAGTGGGCCCAGAGATACCTCTCCGTTTACACGAAGTGACAAATCCCAGTCTCGATTCATGCCAACCCAACAGAAACTTTCGGAGATACCTGTAGTGTACCTTTATAGCCACCCAGTTACGTTGTGACGTTTGGCACACCCAAAGCACGCCTACGGTATCCGGGAGTTACACAATCTCATGGTCTAAGGAAATGATACTTGACATTAGAAAAGCTTTAGCATACGAACTACATGATCTTGTGCTAGGCTTAGGATTGGGTCTTGTCCATCACATCATTCTCCTAATGATGTGATCCCGTTATCAACGACATCCAATGTCCATGGTCAAGAAACCGTAACCATCTATTGATCAACGAGCTAGTCAACTAGAGGCTTACTAGGGACATGGTGTTGTCTTTGTATCCACACATGTATCTGAGTTTCCTATCAATACAATTCTAGCATGGATAATAAACGATTATCATGAACAAGGGAATATAATAATAACCAATTTATTATTGCCTCTAGGGCATATTTCCAACACCCTCATCAACACGCAGAAAGGTACCCAATCCGCCGCCACCTACTTTGCCCACATGCGTGGCCTAGCCGACGAGCTGGCCGCGGCGGGCAAGCCGATCCAGGATGATGAGCTGATCTCCTATATCCTCCATGGGCTGGATTTGGAGTACCAGCCCCTGGTCTCGGCCCTCGACGCCCGTGTCTCACCCGCCTCCCTCGATGAGATCTTCGCCATGCTCAGCAACTTCGACCAACGCATGGAGCAGTTCCACGGTGCGGGCGACCACTCCTTCAAGTCGTCCACAAACGCTGCAACTCGCGGACGTGGTGGTGCACGTTCTCGTGCCTCTTCCCGCGGCAGGGGGCGGCCGGTCTGGTGGCAGCAACAATGGCGGGTGCTTCCACAACAAGGCTCGCCGCGGCGGCGGCGGTGGCTCTGGTCGATCTCGCCCGGACTCGCCTCGCTGCTAGATATGTGGCAAGCCGGGCCACACCTCAAAAGACTGCTAGTACCGCTATGATGGGGACAAGGACGACTCTCAAGACGATGAAAAGGTCATGGCGGCGGCCGACGGCTCCTACGGCATCGACACCAACTGGTATGTCGATAGCGGCGCCACCAACCACATCACCAACGAACTTGAGAAGGTGACCATGAAGGAAAGGTACCGTGGAAAGGATCAAATCCACACGGACAGTGGAGAAGGTATGCAGATCAATCACATTGGTCATTCAATATTTAGTACCCCTAGTCGCAATATTCATCTCAAGAAAATCTTGCATGTTCCTAGTGCTGCCAAAAGTCTTCTTTCTGTTCACCGAATTGCCTTAGATAATCATGTCTTCCTCGAGTTTCACCCTTATTTCTTTTTGATCAAGGATCAGGAAATGAAGAAAATCCTCTATCGAGGTAAATGTGTTCGAGGGCTTATCCGTTGATCCCGGTGCGTAGAAGATTCAATAAACAAGTCTATGGTGTTACCAAGCTTTCATCAACACGGTGGCATGATAGATTAGGACATGATTCTTTCTCTTTATTTGTAAAATTGCTTAGGAAAAATAAGCTCCCATTTGTGGTTGAGCGACATAATGAAACTATTTGTGATTCGTGCCAAAGAGCGAAAAGTCATCAATTACCATATCCCATATCTACTAGTGTTTCTACCAAACCGTTGCAACTTATATTTTCTGATGTGTGGGGTCCGGCCCCACCTCTGTTGGTAGACACTCGTATTACGTCAGTTTAATTGATGACTATAGTAAATTCTCATGGATTTATCTCCTTAAGCATAGATCCGAAGTGTTTCAAGTTTTTCAAAACTTCCAAGCTCTTGTTGAATGCAAGTTCGACAGCAAAATCATTGCTGTCCAATCAGACTGGGGGGGAGTACGAGAAGTTAAACTCCTTCCAAACCCTTGGCATATCACACCACGTATCATGCCCTCATGCGCACCAGCAGAACAGCTCAGCCGAACGAAAACATCGTCACATAGTCGAAGTTGGCCTTGCTCTTCTTGCAGGAGCATCCATGCCTCTCAAATTCTGGGATGAGGCTTTTCTCACAGCCGTCCAACTTATAAACATCCTTCCTAGTCGTGTCATAAAAAATGAAACACCACCAGAAAGACTTCTCCATGAAAAACCAAACTATCAATCTCTCCGTGTTTTTGGGTGCGCATGCTGGCCTAGCTCCCAACACAAAGGTGTCAAGTGTCTCGAGGTCTCCACAGGTCGAGTCTATGTCTCTAGGGATGTTGTATTCGATGAGACACAGTTTCCCTTTGCCGATCTTCATCCTAATGCCGGTGCGCTTCTTTGCAAAGAAATTCTTCTTTTACCCTCGCATCTCACCGGTCGTGATCAAGGGGGGAACGATATTGATGATCACTTGTTGACTAATCCTGCTGATACGTTGCATGAGCCGTGTGTTGATGAAACAGGGATAGAACCGGGAACAAATGTCGACAAAAATGAAGAAGAAAGAGCAAATTTCGGCCCTTATTTCATGTGTCCAGAAACAGGAGACAAAACCTCCTCGAGATCGGCGCATCGTCAAGAAAACCGATCCCCCTCGGGATATGTTGCAGCAGATGCGGGATCTTCCTCGGGATCCAGCACAGCAGGCGCGACTGCGGCTGCAGGCGCACGCGCCGCAGCGCCCGTCTCCACAGGAGACACGCGACCGCATCTTAGTGGTCGCGACGCGGACCCAGCGGCGCGCCAATCCCCTTCTGCCACCTGGCGACGTGTCGATGGCTCGGACAACGCACGCTACCGCGGCCAGCCGGTGTGCTACAAGCGGCGCGCTCCGGTTTGCTCCACCAACGCGGGCCCTGGCACGGGCCCTAGCGCGGCTCCCGGCGCTGATTTGCCACCATTGAGCAATGATGGGCCGCTCCAGAGGCCGGGATCCTCTACGGTCTCTTCAGGTGACGCAGTGCAGCCACAAGCTGCAGAAGATCCCTCTGGGACAGCCCGCGCTGCTACACCCAGGAGATCCTCCTCGGGATCGGCTCCGGCTGGAACTCCTGTACAAGAGGCTGGATCTTCTGTGGCTATAGACGAGGCTGCGTCATCTCCACGGCGCACACGACTACAAAAAGGGGTAACGAAACCTGTGAACTACAAACATATAGTTAAATATGGCATGATCTGTTCTACGGGAGAACCACGTGAACCAAACACGGTTGAAGAAGCACTTGGTAATGAACAATGGAAGAAAGCTATGAATGAAGAATACATGGCATTGAAGAAAAATAAAACATGGCATTTGGTTCCTCCACAACAACGTAAAAACTTGATTGACTGCAAGTGGGTATTCAGGATTAAAAGAAAATCTGATGGAACCATTGATCGTTATAAAGCTAGACTTGTTGCAAAGGGCTTTAAACAGAGATATGACATAGACTATGAGGGCACGTTTAGTCCAGTTGTAAAAGCTGCTACCATTTGTCTTGTCCTGTCTATTGCTATTTCTAGGGGCTGGAGTCTCAGACAACTAGATATACAGAACGCGTTCCTCCATGGTGTTCTGGAAGAAGTGTACATGAAGCAACCTCCTGGGTTTGTAAGTAAAACTGCTCCATCTTATGTGTGTAAACTTGATAAAGCACTATATGGATTAAAGAAAGCTCCAAGGGCATGGTATTCACGTCTCTGTCACAAGATGCAGGCACTTTGCTTTGTCCCTTCCAAGTCTGACACCTCATTGTTTATTTACAACAAGTCCAACACATGCATATTTGTTCTCATCTATGTTGATGCTATTATTCTGACAAGCTCATCTGATGAAGCAATCACAGTGCTCTTAAAGGACTTGGGTGCAGATTTTGCCTTGAAGGATCTTGGAGACTTGCACTTCTTTCTTGGGATTGAGGTAAAGAGAAACAAAGATGGACTCCATCTCTCTCAGGAAAAATATGAACTGATCTGGTAAAAAAGGCTGGTTCGAAAGATTGTAAACCATCTCCTACTCCACTATCCAGTTCAGAAAAACTATCTCTCATAGAAGGGACACTCTTGAATCAAGAGTACAACACAAGATATAGAAGTTTAGTGAGAGCTTTGCAATATCTTACTCTTACTAGACTTGACATTTCCTTTGCAGTTAACAAAGTTTGTCAGTTCCTTCATGCACCCACTACTGTTCATTTAACTGCTGCAAAACGCATAGTTAGATATGTCAAATATACTTTGAGCATTGGTCTAAATTTCAGCAAGTCACCCTCTACACTTGTTAGTGCATTCTCTGATTCAGATTGGGCATGATGCTTGAATGACAGGAGATCAACTGGTGGGTTTTTTGTATTCTTTGGACCTAACTTGATATCATGGTGTGCACAAAAACAAGCCACTGTCTCCAGATCAAGCACAGAGGCAGAGTACAAAGCATTAGCAAATGCTACAACAGAGATTATATGGATTCAGTCTATGTTGAAAGAACTTGGTGTGAAAAACACACGAGCTCCATGCCTATGGTGTGACAACCTTGGTGCCACCTATCTCTCTGCAAACCCAGTCTTTCATGCTAGAACAAAACATATAGAAATTGATTTTCATTTTGTCAGAGAAAGGGTTGCTCAGAAGAAACTTGACATTCGGTTTGTGCACTCCAGAGATCAAGTTGGAGATGGATTCACAAAGGCATTGCATGTGCGAGTTTTGAAGAATTCAAACGTAATCTCAACTTGACCAAGCTGTGATTAAGGGAGGGTGTTAAACACATAAATGTGTCACGTATTGGAGACGTACATGAGACTATAGGAGGTTGAGTATATCTCCAAGATAGCTAGGCGCATATGATGTTCTGTTGTAACTACTAGCTAGCTTATCTCTTATCTTTCTTCTTCCTCAAGTTGTATCACAACAAACTCTTGTACGCGTATCTCAGGTTCGCACCCTGCCTATTTAACACGCATCACGTCGCCCTAGATCGGGTAAGACGTTTCTGCCAATGCACAAATACTAGCATGGAGAATATTTTGGAAAGTTTGCACCCTAGAGGACTCAATGTTCTTAATTCTACTATTATAAGAAACATTCCTATTATTTACACCCAAATTAACATTTACCAACTGAGCTTTCTCTGCTAATAATGCAGAACTACATATATATTTCAGCGAAGTAATGTTTCAGGACACAGTTTTCACCCGAATAAACATCCTGGCATGTGATGTCACTCCTGTGCAACGGCTACCAACTGCTTTCCGATGTTGCGCCCGTAGAAGAGCCCGACGAGGGCAGCCGGCACCTTCTCGATCCCCTCGGCGACATCCTCCATGTATGTAATGTTCCCTTCCTTGAGGTGACCCACCATCTCCTCTTCGAACTTGCGGTAGGTGCCGAAGTACTCTATCACCCGGAACCCCTCTATGCAGATGCGCTTGGTGATGACGCATGCCAGGTTGCGCACGCCTTCAGGACGCTCCAGGTTGTACTGCGAGATCATCCCGCACACGGCCACCTGCCCGTGCAGCCTCATGTTGAGTAGTGCTGCATCCAGCATCTCACCACCCACATTGTCGAAGTAGATGTCGATGCCCTGCTGGAAGCACCTACGAGAACAAAGTATTATGACAACAATTACTTCTGGTTAATTGGACCAAAGCATTGGAAGGTGGAACACAGTTGTATGGCAAGGAAAGGGGCTTGCAATTAACCTCTTTAGTGCCGTGTTGAGGTCATGCTCCTTCTTGTAGTTGAAGGCATCGTCGAATCCAAACTTTGTTTTCAGGAGGTTGACCTGAGAAGGCAATTTTATTCCATGAAAAATGGTGTATTACTAATGTTGTGAAACACATTCAATTTCGTGGATCGCTGAGAAATTGGCAAGGGCAGCGACAGAATCAGTATGAACAGAATTACATTGGCTGGGGATGTGCACAACCGGAGGAGAAGACAAACCGAGCATGTACAAACCTTCTCATCAGAACCAGCACTGCCAACCACATAGCAGCCTGTGATCTTGGCAAGCTGCCCAACAAGCTGTCCGACGGCGCCTGATGCCGCAGATACAAAGACATAGTCGCCTTTTTTTGGCTTGGTCACGTTGAAGAATCCAGAAAATGCAGTAAGGCCAGGCATGCCTAAATTAAAAAAATGCAGTTAGGGGGGGAAATCTACCAGTGTATCAGCTGTTAAATATGACCAAAAGTAGCAGACACGAGTGATTATCAAGCTTCTAGGATGGGCTAGTAGCCTAGTACCTTAATTACGTGATCGATTATAGCAGAGTAGCAGGCTATGGTCTACCAAGAAAGTAAGCAATAACTAACCGTTTCCAGAACATGAAAATGTATTAACAATGACTAGATTAGCTCGCGACGAATAAAAGTGGACTCACCGAGAACACCTGCGTAGTAAGACAGCGGTAATTCAGGATGGTTGATCTTGAAAATCGACGCAGGCTTAGTGATCAAGGTGTATTCTTCACATGCTGTCATTCCCCACACCAGATCACCTGCCTTGAAATCCGGGTGCCCGGATTCTACCACCTTGCTCACGCCAAAAGTAGTTATAACCTGGTAGGAATGATTCACGGAGGCACAAAAATGTCAAGGGTTCCGGTGGGGAAACAAGACTCAGGAAAGAAAGGCTGAAACCATCCACATGCTTTTTTTTCAAAATAAATACGCTACCTCCCCAAGGACGAATTCCGGGTAGCTGGGCTCCTGGTGCTTGGTCATCCGTCTGCGCATGTAGGGATCGCAGGAGAGGTAGAGGTTCTTCACCATCACCGCCGCCGACCCGGGCGGGACGGCCAGGCGCGCCGTCGCCGTGACGAGCTCCATGTCGTCCTCGGTGGGGAACCCCGTCACGTGCCGCTTGAGGATCACCCTCTTGTTGCTCACCTCCGCCTCCGCCATTCCTTCCTTTCTTTCCTGGACGTACGCAACGCACCGATGACGATGAGCTGGTGATTTTTCAGATATCAAACGCGTTCGGGTGGGTATGTTTCGTGCGTGGCGGATTGAGTTCAAGCGGGTGGAGGGAGGAGCAGCCGGCCGGCCGGCAGATAAAACTGGGTTCGTCTTCTCCGCCAGGCCATACCAACTCGTCCTCTCTGCCGCGGCATCATCGACACAAGAAACACAAGGTTCTTGCTCTGTCGACTTGCATGAATTATATAAACTATTACTACTTTTTTAGGGGAAATAAACTAATACTTGTCAAGCTGATTTCTAACAAGATCTATGTATCAGCTTAGTGACACGTACTATGTCGACTTGCACACGTACTATGTAAAAGGTAAACACAAGGTTCTTGCTCCAACACTAATTTTTTTAGGGGTGAGGCTGAGTCGTTTCGTTATTAAAGAATAACTAGAAAAAATGATCATGCGGCAGACACAGCTAACCGCCGACAGAGAGGAGGAACGAGAGCACCCCCCGCCGACCGCCACTCCGGCGCCGGCGACCACCATCCCACGCCACTACCCGCTTGGGATCGGCGTCCACCCACCCGTCGTATGCCACCCCGGCTACGACGGACACCCTTCCGTTGGTGTGCCTCGCCACGGTGCAGAAGTTGCGGCCGGAGCTCGCCCCGCAGGCGACTGCTCTTTTTGTCCGCTGCCACTGCCGCGGGTTCCAGCTAGCTGCTGTCGTTGTCCACAGCTCTCTGCTCCCTCTAGTTCTCCAGGTAGGTGGCACACCGGTGTGCCAGCAGGTTTGCTCTTTGCCCTAACTTGCTGCGTCTGTTGCTCTCCAAGCCCTTCGTTGCTAGCAATCCGCCATAGTTCTCCAGTTCCTTTGCTCCACCCTTGATGCATGATAGCTTCCTTCTCCCTGGCTTTATGATCGCTTCCTAGCTAGCTCGTTCAAATTCCTTCACTCGCTCTTGGGGATTTGTTGGTCTCTTACGTGCACGCTGATGCTTAGACCTTGTTCGCTCTCCGGTAAACCATGAGCACACCGGAAGGCGGCTTTGGAAGGACCAGGCGGAGGCCTGGCGGCGGCGGGGCAAGGTTCGAGAACCGCATGCTCGACCGCTACCGTTGTGCACTGTCCAAGTTGTTGCCGGTGCCAGAAGCGCCGCCGTGCTGCACACCACCGTTCTCGTGGATGGGCTTTTCTGCTCGCCGGCTTTCTTCGCAGAAACGCTCTCCCATTGGTTTGGGAGGAACCCGGCGGGTTTCCGAGTCCGGCCGTTGACCGTTGGCCATTTTGAATTTGAAGTTGCCCATGAAGGTGTTGCATGGGAGATCACACGTAAGAAGTGTTGGTCTTGGGGGCCGTTATACGTTTCAGTCTCCTTGAGCAAAGAAAAGTGTACCAGCCTAGAGGCACGCTCTAGACCGCGAACGTTCACCGCGCACTCCCGCTTGCCATCGTTGCTAGGACCTCACCCTGGCATGGTGCAACGTCCCTCCAATCCCTCGTGCAGTGTGCGTGATCTCACGAGCCCAGATTTCCCACGATCTGTTGAGGGCGAGACCCCAAGGCTGCATGCCCCATGCAATAGCAATCATGCCAATGCCTTAAACCCTCTTCACCTGCTGGCTGCCGCGCATGACGCCCAACCCGGTCGCTCGCTCGACAGATACGATGAGATGGGCCTTCCGGCTTTCCAGGACGTTACTGCCATTTATCGCGAAAACCAACTTAATGACACGCCTGTCATGCGTCATAATTCCTACCTACATGCCCTCCTGTCCACTCCGGCACCTGGGAATCACGCGATTCCTGCGCAACGCATCGCCTCCGTTACAGGAGAGAGGACTGCAAAGCCTAAAGATTTGCATCTTAGATGCTTTCGATGCCTAGCCTACAGCCACCGGCGCAAGGACTGTAGAGACCCCGTCGTCTGCTGGCTCTGCAGACGTGTGGGCCATGTGGTTTCCCAATGCCACTCCCGACGCGGCCCTTCATCTTCGCGCGCTGCCCACTCACCCCCTTATAATGCGGTCGCCATGCCTCCCGCTGCTCCAAGCTCTCCAGCCCGCTCCACTCCTTCCAGCTCTCTCGCTCTGCTTCCTCCCGAGCCCGCACCTCCCATCTCCATGGAGCCCGTTGTCCGAGGCCGCCCCACTTCCCTGGACGTGCACTACCCCCTCCTCCCTGATCAGAATGCCCTAGTTTGCCTCGTCAACATCACTCCTCCCATGTCCGGCTTTCTCCCATGGCTTAAACGCCTCTTCGCGGATCGGCTCAACATCACAGATATCCGGTTCGCCGGGTGCGCCACTGGCACTGTGTTTGTAGTCTTTCTTCGCGAAGCGGAGCAAGTGGCCGCCTTGCGAGCCAGCCCACTGATGACTGATACTCGTAGGGTGGACATCACGCCGCACAATGCGGGCGACAATTCCTTTACTTTCTCCTTCCGTCACATAGTTAGCCTATCCCTCGAGAAGATGCTGCTCGAGCTATGGGATCGCCGAGGGGTTTCATCCAGCGTGGCTGGCTTTGCTAGGCTGCTAGGGGTGAGTCATGCCTGTCTCCACGGGAATGACTTCTCCAGCATCCTTGTCCTCGTCAAAGTCGAAGCTCTTCAACACATCCTGAAAGTGCGTTATATCGACTAGAGGGGGGTGAATAGGCGATTTTTATGAAAGTCTTCAAAACGTGAGAGTTGTGAAGACAAACAGTGAAGATCATGCCTATTACTATGCAGCGGAAGTTAGATTACACTAGGCCAACCATGGTCATGTGTTCAATAGAGTGAAAGCGTAATGACAAACAGCTTCAGTGTAATAAGGATCAGGTAGGAAGAAGTTATGAAGCCGAACAGATCATACATTCATGTTGTGAAGACAAAAGATAAAGCAAGCATGCAATGGCTTCACAATGAATAACTGTAAGTGAAAGGAAGTGAAGATGAAACCAGTGACGCGTTGAAGACAATGATTTGTTGGACCAGTTTCAGTTGCTGTGACAACTGTACGTCTGGTTGGAGCGGCTAGGTATTTAAACCAAAGGACACACAGTCCCGGACACCCAGTCAAGGACACTTAGTCCAAGACACCCAGTCCTCACCGTTTTCTCCTTGAGCTAAGGTCACACAGACCTCGCCCAATCACTCAGGTAAGTCTTCAAGGTAGACTCCCAAACCTTCACAGACTTCGTTCACTGACAATCCACAATTTCTCTTGGATGCTCAGAGCGCGACGCCTAACCGTCTGGAGGATGCACAGTCCTCAAGTGTAATAAGTCTTCAAATCACACAGACACGAAGACTTAAGTGATGCCCAATTTACTCTGGCTCTGGATGGTTAGGGCTTTTCTCCTCACTGGGAATTTTTCTTTCAAAGGCTTCGAGGTGGGTTGCTCTCAAACGACAATTTTTAAATATGTGAACATTTTTTGAATTAAAAAATATATTTTTTAAAACCACGAACAATTTTTGAGTTCACGGACTTTATTCAAATTCGTACACTTTTTTTGAATTCATGAACCTTTTTTCAAACCCACAAACAGTTTTTGTATCATGAACTTGTTTTAATCCATGAACAATTTTGAATTCAACAAGATTTTTTGAATTCACACTTATTTAATTGTGTAACACTTTTTAATTCACAACATTTTTTTGAATTGGTGAATTTTTTCAACTTACGAGTGAACAAACCGAAATAAAGAAACAAAATGAAAAAAAAAACAGGCATGAGCTTCTGTCTCTAGCTCATGACGCACAGGCGACCCGAGCGACCTGCTCGCTGCAAGAAAAGTGGGTGTGGCATTACGAGAAAAGTGGGGAGTTCACTATTCGATCAACGTCCAAACTGCTTGCTGATACTGGAAGGAAGACCGGCTAATTCTAGTAGTGCAGCTAGTCATAATCAGTGGAAGAAACTTCGGAGAGCAAGTGTACCAGCTAAGATAAAAAAACTCGCTTGGAGGCTCGCTAAGAACTCCATCCCTACTGCTGAAACACTTGTCGGAAGGCACATTGGGGACTCGGAAACATATGATATCTGCTGCCAAGCCAGTGACATATTTTTTTTTTGAAAAAGGAGGATGACCCCGGTCTCTGCATCTGGAAAATGCATATGGCCATTTTATTAATTATTTTTGAAGACCTTATAAAGTAGAACAACAATATACATGAATCCGCCATCTTACCAACATCTGCCGCTACTCCTATCCAAATGATGAAGGGGTGCAAGCTAGGCCACATATCCAGACCTCTCACCTAAGCCTAACATCTAAAGCCGGAGGCACTGACCGAGCCATAATTTGCCAGGTCCGAAGCTCAAAACGGTCCGACGAACTCACATGTGTCGTTGCCGCCGTCTTCCACTGGTCCATCTTCATAGCAGATTGAGGTGACAACCTTGGCAGGTCCTCTGCCATCGACGCCACCATGACGCCAAACGACGACCTCCACCTACGCGAGTCTTGGCAGGTCCTCCGTCATTGACGCCACCACGACGCCAGCCAATGACCTCCACCTATGCGAGTCCATCTCCAAGGAACAGGCGTAAATCCATGCTAGGATAGGGCCGCACCACCGCCGTCGCCCACCACCCACAAGTGCCACCCAACCCCAAGGTTCCCAAAGCGGCGTCTTCAAGAAGGGAACGACGCCGTGAGCGCCGCCACCGCCCAAAAAAGTTAGGGCTTTCACCCGGGAGACCTAGGGGAAGGTGAAGCGAGGAAATCGGTCCATACCGACGCCTCCAAGGAGGGGAACGACCCCCTCAGGCGTCGTCGGCGGCGCGGCCGGTCAAGACCGGCCAGGGATTTCGCTCAAAATAGATCCCCGCCACCAGCAGCGCCTCTTATACAGAACCGACGACCAAGAGAAAGCGCGGTCCGACCAAGCTGGCGCGCACACCGAACAGGGAAGGAGGGGAGGCGCCAGATCGCACGCACCGGCCGCCGCTGGCCGCCAACGACCACCGGATCCCGCCGCCCGCGCGGCCGGGACACCGGATCCACCGCCCGCATGGCTGCTAGCCGGCCGTGCCTTGCCAATGGAGCCGCCGCTCTAGATCCAGGGCCCACGCAGATGCAGGGCAACGAAGGCCCCGCCGCCATCATCCTTGGCGTCCCGGGCTTGCCCGGCGGCTGCCTCAGGCGGCGGGGAGGAGGTGGGACGAAGTGGGGAGGGGGCCGCGGCGGCGCGGCTAGGGGTCCCCCGCCGCCGCCGCCGGGGGAGGCGACGCGGGGGTCATGAGAGGAGGGGGTCTTTTCAGGGGCGCATCCCCAGCTTGTGCCAGCCAGTGACACATGGGGACATGCTCTTATTGATTGCCATATGTCCAAATCAGTGTGGTCTTTGGTGGATGAAGAATTAGTAGAACACATAATTCATGTCGCACGGAAGTAGAACACATAATTCATGTCGCACGGAAGATGCAAAACTTTGGCTGGCAACGATCCAAGATTCGATGGATGAGAAGAGATTTGCCAAGGTACTTGTCACAATGTGGGCTATCTGGTGGGCGATGGTACTTGTCACAGATTTTTCAAATCCCCTTGTCAACCATGCACTTTATTAACATGTACTCAGCCTACAATATAGACGGGCAGCCCAAAATATGAGTTGAGAGAAAATGGGTAAAAGCGCCTGCAGGCTTACCAAAAATCAATGCTGATGCTGCATGAATATCGAGGAGCTAGCGCCGCTGTTTGTAAAGATGGGAATGGGAAATACCTTGGTGCAGCGGCCACAAGATATGAAGGAATAACAGACCCAGAAATCCTAGAAGCTCTTGCTTGCTGCGAAGGATTTTATTTAGCTGCTGATCTCAATCTTTCAAGTATGCATGTCGCTACTGATTGTTCTGCCACTATTAGTCATCTTAAGGGGAAGTATAGAGGAGCATCGTCAATGATCATTCGAGAGATCCAAGCAAGGTGGAGCCTCTCTAGTTTTTTCCATCTGAAGCATTGTTAACGGCGATCCAATTCCCTCTCGCGTGCGATTTTCGGCCGGTTGGTACAGCTAAAGGATCGCGATTCTGTTATACGATTTGACGACTTTACGATCCAAATTAACCCCTATGATTCTACGATTTTAGTTCATAAAATCTACGTTTCTACGATTCTGATAGTGAAGATTCTACGATTTGCGATCTTATCATCGAAGCTCCGATCCGATTCAAAATCGCGATTCTCACAACCTTGGATAGTGAGATTCCCTTCATATAAGAATAGAGTAAAGACAAGTTGCAATATGTTTAAACTATTTTTTTTCTCTATCTCCTTACATCTATCTACACAAGTCTACTTGTAACATCAGCTGCTCCCAAGATTTTGGTGGCGACAATACGCCAACGGAGGCCGCAGTAACCCATGGAGGCCACCACCGCCGCCATGCCTAACCCATGCAACAACATTGTGATAAGGATCCACTCCAACGCCGCGTAAGCCAGCGCGGACGCGTGACCCTGTGCGCCCTCCTGTGTAGCGCCACAGCTTAATTGCTGGCCATCACCGCCATGGCTCCTGCATGGTTGCATGGGATGTGAAAATTCCATGGCATGGCACCCGGATAAGCATGGACGGTTCTCTGTCCACTCAGCCTACAAATGGTCCGTGATGAAGTCATGGCTCGGCAAGGGGTGGGGGAGTCAAGCACCAGACCTGACATATCACGACCGGCGTGGAAACTGCTGTGAGGATGTGGTGCACCACCAAAAGTTTGTGTTTTTGCATGAAAGGCTGCACGCAAGGCGCTAGCTACTCGAGCGAATATGCATCGACGACACTGGAGACGGCTGGAACCTGTACGTTCTGTGGGCAGGAAGACGAAACTGCACATCACGCTCTCATCCGTTGTCCTCACGCGCATAATCTATATATGGACTGAAATGAGGAGTGTATGGCAGCTGCCAGCCTAGGAGTCCCTCAGTAACTCTGAACCTGACTGGTTGCTCATGTTGCTCCAAGAATTGAATGAAACAGAACGGATGCTAGTTCTCATGATCTTGTGGCATGTATGGCATGTGCACAACGAACTAACTCATGACAAGCCAATGATTCCCATCGTAGCGTCGAGAAGGTTCCTATGTAAGTATGTTGATTATTTGCTGATGATCAAACACTACCTATAGATGGATATAGCTAAATGGAAACAGAAGGCGGACTTGATTGCATGTCACATGAGCAGGACACCGACACAAGCGTGTCCGGCCACTGATGTTCTCTCAGAGCCCCCGCCAGAAGGGTATGTAAAGCTTAATTTTGATGGCTCCTTTGTTGCAACAATTGGTGAAGCTGGTGTTGGCATGATACTATGCGATCACAATGGCCATGTCATCTTTGCTGCATATAGATGACTCTTCAATTGCCCTGCTCCACTCGAAGCTGAGCTTGCGACATGCGAGGAAGGCTCCACTCAAAGCTGAGCTTGCGGCATGCGAGGAAGGACTGTGACTAGCCTTGCACTGGTCCCAAGTGCCATTGGTGGTAAAGACCGATTGCGCGGAGAACATCTCTCTCGTCAACGCTGGCGCAATAGATCGGTCTAGAAACATGTACCAAGTTGCTGAAATCATTGGCCTGCTTAAGGAACGACAAGTTCATGTTTGGAAGATCAGGTGTACATGTCAAACACCATATTGCTGTGTACGTGACAAGGGGCTGCCGCACCATATCTTGCTATGCATATCTTGGTAGTTCGGTTAGGTAGTTAGCTAGAGTCTATCTTCTCTTTGTAATCTTATCCCTATCTAGCTTCCTCTCCAAGATGTAATCTAAACTGTATGCGCTATCATGGAGGTGCGCCCCTGCCTATAAACACGTACGGCGTCCCCTCGAGTTGAGGTACGACGCTTTCCGCCATCGCACATGGTAATCAGAGCCCTTCTCTTCCACAACGTCTAAACCCTAAAACTCCATCCAGTGCAAATCATGTCGTCCTCCTCTGGTGCCTTCCAGGCTAGCCTCAACGGCCAAGTCACGGAGAGGCTCTTCCGCACCAACTATGTCCTCTGGCGTGCGCAGATCACGCCGCAGCTAAGGGGCGCGGGCGTCTTCGGCTACGTCGACGGCACTACTCCGGAGCCGGCCAGGATCCTCTCCACCAAGGACAAAGATGGGAAGGAATCGACTGAGCCGAACCCTCTCCACGCCATCTGGGTGCGAGAGGACCAGCAGGTGCTCGGGTACCTGCTGAACAACCTCACCAAGGAGGTGCTCGTGCAGGTGACCGCGATCACCACGGCGCACGAGCTCTGGACGGCACTGTCAGGGATGTTCTCCTCGCAGTCGCTCAGTCGCGTCAACAACATCAGAACCTCTCTGGTGAACGCGCAAAAGGGCAACAAGACTGTCGCTACCCACTTCGCCGAGATGCGCGGCTTCATAGACGAGCTGGCCGCCGCCGGGAAGCCTCTCCAGGACGATGAACTCATCTCCTACATCCTCCATGGCCTCGACATGGATTACCAGCCGCTCATCTCCGCCCTCGACACACAAACCTCCCCGGTATCCCTCGATGAGCTCTTTTCAATGCTTAGTAATTTTGATCAAAGGGTGGCACAGTACCAGGGATCGGGCCGCTTCAAGTCGTCGGCTAACGCAGCAATGCGTGGGCGCGGTGGCTACTCCCGTCATCGTGGCCCGCCTCGCTCCAAGGGCAAGCAAGGGAGCGGCGGCAGAAACAGCGGGTCCAACTCCCGCTGACGGACCAACACCAGGGGCCGCCGTGGCGGGGCCTCCAGATCGTGCCCGGACGCGGGGCGCTGCCCGATCTGCGGCAAGCCGGGCCACACAGCGAGGGACTACTGGTACCGGCTTGATGAGGACGAGGCTTCCTCGGAAGATGAAGAAAAGATCGTTGCTGCTGCTGACGGCTCGTACGGTGTCGATACCAACTGGTATCTTGACAGCGGCGTGGGAAACCATCTCACCGGCGAACTAGAGAAGGTAACGCTCAAGGAGAAGTATCATGGCAAGGACCAGATCCAACCGCAAGCGGTGCAGGTATGAGGATACGTCACATTGGTCATTCAGTTTTTCGTACCCCACGTAGACAATTTCATTTGAGGAAAATTTTGCATGTCCCTAGCACCTACAAGAATCTTCTATCTGTCCATCGAATCACCCTTGACAATCATGTTTATATTGAGTTTCACCCCTTCTTCTTTTTGATCAAGGGTCAGGTCACGAGGAAAACTCTCTATCGAGGTAGATGCGTTCGAGGCCTCTATCCGTTGAATCCAAAGCTTCGAAGATACAATAAACAAGCTTTTGGTGCTATCAAGCTTTCAGCCACAAGATGGCACGACCATTTAGGGCATGCTTCATTTTCCTTAGTTGATCGTTTACTTAAAAAGAATAATCTCCTGTTTGTTGGTGAGCGCAATGTTGGAACCCTTTGTGATGCTTGTCAGAGAGCAAAAAGTCATT
The DNA here is from genome assembly GCF_003073215.2 of Triticum urartu. NCBI lineage: Eukaryota > Viridiplantae > Streptophyta > Magnoliopsida > Poales > Poaceae > Triticum > Triticum urartu. Next base: position 29,102,307 of record NC_053023.1, on the reverse strand, counting down.
AATTCCCTTATCCCGTGTCCACCAGTGTTTCTACTCAACCATTGCAGTTAATTTTTTTGTGATATGTGGGGTCCTGCTCCAAGCTCCGTTGGTAGACACACATACTATGTTAGCTTTATTGATGACTATAGCAAGTTTTCCTGGCTCTACCTTATTAAAAAAGGTCAGAAGTGTTCCAAGTCTTTAAAAACTTGCAGGCGCTTGTTGAACGCCAGTTTGACAGGAAAATTATTGATGTCCAATCAGACTAGGGAGGAGAATACGAAAAATTAAACTCATTCTTCCAAACACTAGGAATTTTCCATCATGTGTCATGCCCTCACGCTCACCAACAAAATGGGTCTGCAGAACGCAAGCATAGACACATCGTTGAGGTTGGCCTTGCTCTCTTGGCCGGAGCTTCGATGCCCTTAAAATTTTGGGGCGAAGTGTTCCTTACTGCCGTTCACATCATCAACATGCTTCCTAGTAGATTTATCAACAAAGAGACTCCCATAGAACGGCTTCTCCACACAAAACCTTGTTTGGATGTGCGTGTTGGCCCAATCTCCGCCCTTACAACAACCGCAAGCTTATGTTTCACTCCAAACAGTGTGCGTTTCTTGGGTATAGCGCTCAGCACAAAGGTGTCAAATGCTTGGACATCTCTACTGGTCGTGTCTACATCTCTAGAGATGTTGTTTTCGATGAGACAAAGTTCCCTTTTGCTGATCTACACCCCAACGCCGGAGCCTTACTTCGCAAAGAAATCCTCCTTCTTCCACCTCACCTTTCTGGTTATGATCAAGGGGGGCACGATAACTGCGATGATCATTTGTTGACTAATCCTTCTAACCATTTGCATGAGTTTTGTGATGCCCCAGGAGATCATAGCGGTGAAAATAGTGAAGAAAATGAAGAAAACAGTGCAACACACTGCCCATATCGCATGTGTCACGGTGGAGGGAGCAGATCCACCTCGGGATCCGGCGCGCCAGCTGCGGCAGGCGAATCCGCCTCGGGATCCAGCGTGTCAGCAGCGGCAGGCGGATCCGCCTCGGATCCTGGCGCAACAGCATCCGGCGCGCCAGCGGCGACCGGCTCCGCGCTAGCCACGCGGCCGGCTGTGGCTGGTGGTGGCGGCTCCACCAGTCCGCGCGAATCAGCGACTGCCACGCACCCTGCTCTCATCGGCCCGATCGGCTCACGCTTCGGCAGCCAGCCGGCTGTCTACAAGCGGCGTGATGCGAGGCGATCGGCTGGCGCGGACCCAGCTGAGGCAGGCGCGAGATCAGGTGCAGATCTCTGCCAGCCCGTGGCCACTGGTCGGGTGGGATCTTCTGCGCCGGACTCTTCTCCAACGTCTCAGCCGCGAGCCACAGAAGATCACCCAGCTGCGGAACTTGCCAAAACTACTGGTGCAGGCCGATCTGCCTCGGATTTGGCGCAGGAGGACTCATCCGCATGATCTTCTATGGCGCAGAACAATCCCGTTGCATCACAGAGTCGCACACGATTGCAGTCAGGGGTAACTAAGCCAGTTAATTACAAGCATATAACAAAATATGGTATGATCTGTTCTACAGGTGAACCAGGTGAGCCCAACACACTTGAGGAGGCCCTTGGTGATGAGAAGTGAAGAAAGGCAATGCATGAGGAATATGTGGCACTACAGAAAAATAAAACGTGGCATTTAGTTCCTCCAAGGCAAGGTAAAAATCTCATTGATTGCAAATGGGTTTTTAGGATTAAACGAAAGTCTGATGGAACAGTTGATCGCTACAAGGCAAGGCTAGTTTCTAAAGGTTTTAAACAAAGATATAGCATAGACTATGAGGATACCTTTAGTCCAGTTGTAAAAGCTGCAACCATTCGTCTTGTCTTATCTATTGATGTTTCCAGGGGATGGAGTCTTCGACAGCTAGACGTTCAGAACGCATTTCTTCATGGTGTTCTGGAAGAGGAGGTTTACATGAAACAACCTCCTGGGTTTGAAAACAAACATGCACCCTCTCACGTATGCAGGCTTGATAAAGCATTGTATGGATTGAAGCAGGCCCCTAGAGCATGGTATTCTCGTCTCAGCAAGAAGATGCAAATGCTTGGCTTTGTTCCTTCAAAGTCTAACACTTCATTATTTATTTACAATAAGTCCAATACATCAATATTTGTTCTTATATATGTTGATGATATTATCGTTACAAGTTCATCTGATGAGGCAATAACAGGACTGTTGAAGGACTTAAGTGCTGAGTTTGCTCTAAAGGATCTTGGGGACTTGCACTATTTCCTAGGGATTGAAGTAAAGAAGCACAAGGATGGACTTCATCTCTCCCAGGAAAAGTATGCAAATGATTTGGTAAGATAAACTGGGTGGCTATAAACCTACGACTACTCGTTTGTCTAGTACAGAAAAATTGTCTCTCATAGAAGGAACACCCTTGACCTCAGAAGACAGCACAAGATACAGAAGTCTAGTAGGTGCACTTCAATATTTAACTCTCACATGACCTGATATTTCTTTTGCTGTCAACAAGGTGTGTCAATTCCTTCATGCACCAACCACAGTCCATTTGACTGCTGCAAAACGTATAGTCAGATATGTGAAAGATACTATGAGCATTGGCCTTAATTTTAGCAACTCATGTTCCACTCTTGTTAGTGCATTCTCTGACTCAGATTGGGCAGGATGTTTGGATGATAGACGCTCCAATGGCGGTTTTGCAGTGTTTCTTGGATCTAATCTGATATCCTGGTGTGCCAGAAAACAAGCTAATGTTTCCAGGTCCAGCACAGAGGCAGAGTATAAGGCACTAGGTAATGCTACTGCAGAAACTATATGGGTGCAATCCATTCTTAAGGAGCTTGGTGTGAGAACTACTCAAGCTCCATGTCTGTGGTGTGACAATTTGGGTGCAACTTATCTCTCAGCGAATCCAGTTTTTCATGCAAGAACAAAACATATTGAGATATATTTTCATTTTGTCAGAGAAAGAGTTGCTAGTAAACTTCTAGACATTCGGTTCATACATTCCAAGGACACTTTCCGCCATCGCACAGTACACAAAACAAGGCTGGGCATGCAATGGCAGCAATTGGACGAGCACAACAATAGTACATCTTGTTGGTTGGGTAATGTACCACCAGAGATTAGCAACACTATTCTAGATGATTGTAAAATCATTATTACTTAATCAATGAATTGCTTTTTCCCTCGCAAAAAGAAAGCTGAGGAGGCAAGAGGAACAACGCTCGGGATTGTTGATCCGGAAATTACAGACGTGGTTGTACCTAGTCTACACAAGAGAGACAAAAAATAGTAGGGTGGCAAGACGTTACTGCTATTGTAGGAGACAACCGGAAACTCAATCCTTCTACTTTTTGGTTTACTCCAATATCTCATATACACTATTAAATATAGAGCAATCCTTGGTACCTCACGTATTGTGTACTTCCCTGACATTTAGTCCGGAAATCTCTTATTCTTTTTCCATCCTTTTAAATTAGTGACCATGATATGAATTTTTCTTAAGAGGTAAAACATTTTAAACTTTATAAATAATGAATTTAATTATTATCGGAAGGTTTGGCAAGAATGACTAGTTAATTTTAAGTCGACTAATTTGCACATAAATGTTCATCAGTGTGCAATTGCACTTTGGGATGTTCCGTGGCAGTTAAATAGAACCCTTTGACGACGTATGTATTTTTCTCCCATTTGTTAGTTATAGATCTCTCATCTTGTTTCATCTCATATCATGGAGCACTCTTGTCACTTGCATTATCTTTGTTTCCCCCAATAGTTGTTGTTCAATTTCCTTCCATACTTCTGCTGCAGTTTGTAGATTGCCAACCTGCTCACGAACTGCAGATTGATCCCCGTCGACCCTCCGTAGGTGAGTTGAGAGAAGACCAGGAGGTCCACGAGTGCCTCGGTGCGGAGCATGCCGACGAGGAGTACATTGCGGAGCTCCTGCCCGACCCCTATGCACCCCCTCCAGGTGGGAACCACCCATCCTCCCCTCGACCCCTATGCCCCCCCTCCCTCCGCCGCCGCCAACAACGTCGCCGGGCATCGGGCCTGTGGCGCGGCGGCGGCGGAACTCCTCTGGCATCCGGGGATCTGAGTCGATGGCGGTGGCCAGATCTTCACCCCCTTGCGGCGTGGATGGTGGGCAGCGGTGGCTAGGACATCACTCCGGGTCTGCCACGCATCACGAGGATTATGGCGGTGGTGGCCATCTCCTCCGTCGGAGGTGGTCGGCCTGAGGCTGGGTGGTCGGATCTCGAGATCCATCATTTAGTCACGGGTGCGAGTCGGGGAGACATAGTTGCCAGTGAAAACTGAGCCGATGACGGGCGATGGCGGCGTTCTGCACCGTTACCTTGATGAAGGCATCGTCGCGTAACTACTGTCAACCCACTCATGATGCTCCAGGGGAAACCCTAGGATCTAGTCTTCCAGATCGTATGATGGCGGTACTGCGGTGTCATTTCTCTTTCAGGAGCATCGTTTGTGGAGCAGCGCTGGAAGACAGAGGAAGGAGGCGGAGCGGCTTCATCTTGCACGGAGCTTCGGTGGAGATGTCAAGTCATGCCTAGCCGACAGGTGCTACGCTGTGTCATGCCTGATCGGTAGGTGCTACGCATGACAGATTTTCCAGATTCTTCGCGTCTGGATAGACAAGCGTTGGGCGGTGGTGCCGTTGGGCGCCCTGGTGGCGTCGACACATGGCCGGACTGGCAAGGATGATGCGGATCTTTCTTCTGAAGATGGGTCAGCGGTGCGATGATGATGACGGCTTCTAAAACGTGTGCATGTGGTGTACGCTTTAGGTCTGCTATACCAGTTGTTGGTTCCGATACGTTATGTGGATGGAGCGGGCGACACCGGTTTTAGATATGTATTAAGAGTGAGAGCACTCTGTATTATCGAGTTTGTAGATGTATGTGGTTGCTTCGGGTGGCTTCATGTATGTTCTTGTTAGACCTTCGTTGAATAATCCTTATCTTTTCTTTACCTCTTTATCTTTACCTTTTTTTGAGACCTTTATCTTTACCTAATAATCTCTACTCCTAATTGAGCAGTTGGTAGTCTCCGTCGGTCAATTTTCGTCCCACCTCCCCTGGTTTATTTTGGTACCTCCTCCCACCTCTAACTTATCCACCAAAAACCGAAAAAACCTCCTCCTGAGGCCCCAACCCGCACCCATCCACATACCAAAAAAAAATCTACGATGGTTAACCAATGAAAAAAGACCTACGAAGGTTAACCAGCGACAAAAAAACCTAAACCTATCGCCCGCACGTACGAGCGACCTCTCCTCTCGATCCACCCCCTCCTGTGTGACCGCTCTCTTTCCCTCTCCTCGCGATGCGGCGCCGCCCCCATCTCTCGCTCCGCCGCCACCGCCCCCCCCCCCCCCCCCCCCCCCCGCTCAGCCACGTCCACCACCCCCACCCTACTCCCCATTGTCGGATCCGCTTGCAGATCATCAAGGTTAGGCAGCGGAGCTCCACATCCGTGACCTGTGCGTGCTTGTCAAGGAAGCTGCTCCTGGATCTGCGCTTGCACGGCTGTGGCGGAAGGGACACGAGGTGGCCGCCGTCGCCGCGGAAGACCAATCCCCCATCTTGTCCAGAATCTCTTGCTCCGCCATGTTCCACCGAGGAAGGAGGGGGCGGCTCAATGTCTCCCTCGTTGCCGCCTGCAGCTGCAGCCGCCGCCATGGGTGAGCTCCTCCTGCACGACCAGTTTTGATGGATTCGTGGGCACATGCATGTATAGCGGCCGGTGCGGCCGGCGGTCGTGCGGCATCTCGGCCCCAATGTCAAGTATGTTTCGTTTCCCTCTACACCCTCTCATCTCTCTTAGGTTTGATGCCCCGACGTCTCTTTGTTGTGCGTCTCTTTGCTGATCTGGATTTGGATCGACTGAATCAACCAATAGCTAGAGATCTGAAATAGAATAGGTTCATTTTTTAATAAGGTCTTTAAATCATAGTTCAGTAGAGGGAAGTACCATGTCACCTGTAATGGAATTTCATTTGTTTCACTTGCATGAACCAAACATATATGTGTGCTGACTACATGCCCCTGCAAGTGTGTTGATTCCCATGTCAATTTAGTAATTGTAGCTATATTCCTGCTGGAGCAAGGGACAAATATCAGGTTCATTTACATCTGCAGACTCCATTTGCTTGTTCATAACTATGTTTTCCTCCTGCTGTGTCATTCAGGTCTATGTTTGTTTTCCTCCTGCTGTGCACTAACCTAGAAGCCTGTAACCATGTCCGTAGACTAAACTAATACTATCCCTGAGTGAAGGTAATGTTTCCAGCAAGAGAATTGTCAGTGTTGACAGTGCCGTGATATTTCGTAGTATTGTCAATGTCAGGCATGTCGAACATTTGCTCTCTTTTTTACTTAGCCAACTTATTTTACTACATGGGGTGTTTTGGAGTTTTGTTTCTAAAAGAGATTGTGTGGAGTTTTGTTCTTGAGTGTTTGTACTGATGCATAAAACTATCTGCATCTAAAATGGCATGGTATTAGTATTTTTATTTTTAAAGGTGTGCCACTTTCCTTGAGCTTTCAGTAAATCATAGTTATGTCCTGATGTTATCGTCACTTGAATATACATTATGATTTAATGCACGTTCAGGAAATAGTCAGTGCATCACTATTTTATGGAAACTGTCTGTTTCGTGTGAAGTTTTGATTTCAGCTTGATATATTAATCATAATATTACCATGTTTGTTGTAAATGTCTATTTACAAACTTCGCAGATAAATTGGTGCCTGTATATTATAGAAGTAAGACACTTGAAAATAGATTCAGCATGGTTCCTGCACTCCCAACTTTTCATGGTTGACCTCACATCAGAAAACAATTATTCATCATGGGCAGTCATGGTTGTTCGCGACTCTGCAAGAAGATGATCGATGGTCGGCAGCTCGGCTGCTTCATTGCCATCTTCAACGAGCATCGTCCGATACGATTTTTCGCTGGCATGTACCATCGAATGTCACTGCTTTTATCATGGCATCCAACACTTGCAGTTGTGACTCAAATGGGAGTTCTGAAGCTGATAAACTTGGATGGCCTGACAGTCTACCATAGCAACAACCATCTCCAAGGACACGAACTTGATAAGTTTCTAAGATTCATACACACCTTCAGGTACAGATACCTACTTTGTTCTCTAGATTTCCTATGCATTTTAAGAGGATGAGCCGCCCATATATTCATGAGGAAATGATGGAGGTGACCATCTTTCTAGATGAAGCATACCCAGGCACGTAGATCGAGAATTTAAGTCTGGTAAATTGTATACGGGCTTCATCAGGTCCAGTGTTGCTCCTTCCCTACATCGACGACGGGATCCGCAGCCTCCTCCTTCTGTTGGGCGATACAAGGATCTGATGTTGTGTGCTGCTCCATCTACACGCCTTCTTTCTTATAGCAATCGGCTCCGCAGGTTAGTCCTCGATCTTCCATGTGGCTTACTGAATTTGAAGTAGTGATGGAACTATGATCTGAGGCAAATGTGTGCAGATATTCAGTAGCTGAAGCCTCCCGATTGATAACATACACGTTAGTACTCTGAACCTCCAAATTCCCTGCTCTGTTCTTCCAGAAGATACATTAATAGATCCTTTTTTCTAGAGATGAGCCTACATTTTTATATGCTAACAGCGTTGTTCATGAGAACAAAACAACACCATCAATTTTAACACATATTTCGAGTTCTACTGATTTGTCTGGAGGTGGAATTTGTGCATTATCAATTCAAGAAATGGGGGCACTGTTTGGGAAAGCCACTATTGAGATGTTTCCGCAAATGACATAATACACCATCATACTTTATATTTTCTGCATTAGTTTCAGTTTATTGCAATATTTTTAGACTTCTTTCTATCATAAACATAAGTACATGTGATCCCTTTTAATTAGCCCAAGTTTTTTAGTAAATGGTAGGATGGTATTTCTTCTGATAAAATATATTAGAACAATCCAAGTTTTGTTCTTAGCACTATACAAGTGCATCTCCTATTTTATTGTAATAGCGTGATGCACTTAATTTTCTTATGAGTGATAATTCTATGTGATTATATGATTATCGGAGCTCATATTTTTTTTTAAGCAATGCAGCATGTGGTATTGTTTTTCATTTGTCATAGACAGTAGTAAAGGGAAAATCTGGTCAAAAAGTATGTGGTGTACAGTTTATCAAAACTTGCCGGGCTGAAAATGAAATATGATTTAGTGTTACAAGAGAGATCTTGATTCATGGTTTTGATTTGTTTGAATTATTTATTTCCAGCTTTATGCTTCATAAATCAGTATGCTGATTCTTGGTACTATAATCATGTGACCTACCAGATGGAGGCCCGGATACACAAGAGGCAGTACCAAGCAGCTACAACTCTCCGGCGACAGCAACAACAAGGCATGTTGCCTTCTATTCTTTTTCGGAACCTAACTATTGATGTGCTTTTCTTGTCACCCTGGATCAAATAATAGTTGTCAAAGCTCTTGACTTAAGGCATTCAAATTTATACAAATATTTTCTTGAATAGTTGCTCAAATATTTTGTACATCTATGTTTTATTATTCACATCTCAAAATAATGTTCTGTAATCAGGATGCATGATTGGCATAGAGTATGGATCATCTTGCCATGTTGTGTTCTTCTTGTGTTTAAGATTGTATTTTTGCAGATGAAGTTGTTAATCCTGCTGAGGCGCGCCGCTGTCGTCGGGATATTTGTGAGGGGAAGCACCCTTTTCGAGAGATTCCAGAGAAAAAGTATGTTCCCTCGGCTTCCGCGGATGGTCTATTTTTGGGCACGCCTCCTCCTGGTCTGAGTGGTGTTTCAGCTGGTGCTATGCCGCGGGCCTTTGTCTTGTATCTTCCTCGCGTGGTGCTTCTGTTTCACATGGCCATTGCCGGTCTTCCTAATTCTGCTGTCTCGCCGACAGTTCCTGCGGCCCCTCTCTTTGCTGGTGCATTGGCTGCTGTGCTAGATATTTCGTCTTTGGGCTCTTCTTGCTTGGTGGATATTCATATGTACGGAGATGCTGGCTGCCCATCTATTTTGCAAAGGACAATTTCTTCCAGTTCTAATGTGCGCACGAGAGGGGGGCATCAGGGTTCGTTGTCAGCTAGCAGTCTGAATCTCCGTGCTTCGGATTGTTCTGATGATCTGCAGCACGTACGACGGTATGCATCCTTCTCACGTACATGTCCCCATTGTGGATAATTTGGTGCTGGATTTTACTGTTGTTCGTGAGTAATTTTCCTTGACTTTGCCGTTCTCGCAAGCCATTTTTAATTGTTGTTTCCTCTTTGGAATAATTGTTTGTGAATTTGTTTAGGAGGACAAAAGAATTCTGCTGAATTGTAGCGGCACCGTCGAGAGATTGATGAAGGAAAACGTCCTGTGTTGCGTTCTTTAGGTTTACCTCGCCTTTTTGCATTTTGATTTATTCCTCCCCCGCTTCTTAACTTGTTCTCGCTGATGGGGTGTCTTTCCCGGGTATAGAGTCTAGACATGTTTCTTCCGTGTGGTTGTTCCCATCTTTTGGGGCCTCTTTATCTCGGCCGTAGGTGTTGGCAGTCAAGCCAACCACGGGTATTCTCTTCTTCGAGATATAGACCATCTTTTGTGTCTGGGTGTCAGCAGACTTAAATTCTCGATCTACACTCACAGCTAAAACATGACAATTTGAACCGTTGATTAATGCAAGAGATTGAAGATACAACTCATGAAATCTGAAGAATTAGAAAAAAAGGTCAAAATTCATTTTTATTTCAAAGGTGGACGGTTGACTTTTTTATTTAACTGATTCTGAATGTCCAAGGTATCTGTTTTATTCTACTATGGACTGTATTGCCGCATTAGCATATATTTTTTTGCGAGATGCTGCATTATCATTTATGTTCTTGCATATTCTGTTGGTCCTTAATGCTGCCACTGACGACCAAGTGCTGCATATTTATTTCTCTTTATAGGAAAATGTAACACATACAACTATGATTAACACATTCTTTTTAGTATTTACATTGGCATTCTTTTGTCACTGGACAATTTTTTGTCACATATAATGATGTTTATGAATCCGTTCATGTATTTTTGAGCTTTAGATGAGTATATATACTACCAACCCTTGCTTGTCCTTTCAGACTAGGCCTACCAGGCTACCACAAGGTCACCTCAGTTGATTTCAGACTAGGTGAGCTCCTGGATAACCTTTGCAATTCGATGCTCGGTAATGCCTTGTGTACTATACTTTTACCCTGATGGTTGTACGACTCAACGTGGCTAGCAGATTCACTTGATTCTTTACTTGATCTTTCTTCTCCTGGGATAACCATGGCCCATGGGCATGGATGCTTGTGTCGCTGGTATCAGACGACATAATGTCTTATGTATATCACTGCTCTTTGTAGGGATGCGGTGGCATGTGAGAGGACAAGCAGGCGTGGGGCTTTTTATGGTTGTCCGATCATTGTACTTTGGGACATTGTACTTTTAGGACGTAATGTGCACTTTTGGTTGTTATTTTAAATTTCCCATGTCTTCATATGTCTTTCAAATTCTTGACATCTGCACTAATAGCCTAAACCTCCATGGCATGATCCATCGGAGTATTTTGTTTGTTGTACGATTTTCAAGTGTGACCTTCCAATTTATGTTGTAACTGATAGGTTTGGCACCTCGGATAAGTTCTTGAAATACCAATGTCATATTTGGATTAGAAAAATAAGATTTAGTTCGATCATGCATGCAATTGCAATAACCCTACTCTGAGCTTTTATATACTGGTCAAAATAGTTAAATCTTCTAGATTCTTTTGCATATTTTCTTGGAATTATATTGGTCTATGAGAGCACCTTAGTTTACAGTAAGCGATAAAATACAGTTTCTATTTCCGTAATACAGGTCATTAGTGGTCACTTGGGATGGGTGTGATCTGTACCATTTGATCCAGGGAACAGATGGTTTTGTCTTGGTTCCGCTGATAGGGCAATAACGGTAAACCCCACAACCTGCATTCCTTTCTTAGAAATATAAGTTGAATTCATGTATACATGCAAGTAGTTGATACAACAACCTATTAGTTACTCAGAGGCTTTCTGTATTGGTGTCTGCATTTTTTAATGTTACATGCATCTATTTTTATTGCATAACGTTTTTTCAGCTTTGGGACTCCATGTTGATGCGTTTTTACCTTAACATCTTATTATCTATTTTTCTTTAGGCAAGGAAGAAGGTTGTAGAGTGCGGATGGATGTGAAAAGGAAGAGGATGGATGCGAGAAGAGAGAAGAGGGGTGAAAGAGGATATGGCTAGAAAGAGGGAGAAGGACAGGGGGGAGGCGCTTCTTGAGGATTTTTGTCTGACTGATTTCATACTCTCTTATAAATCATGGTTAGCTAGGTAAACCTTTTGTACAACAGCTCTTGTTCAAAAGGAAGTTTGATCTTTCGGCTTCTTATTTTAGGTCAATATCAAGTACAGTTTAGTTAATTTATATTGATGTTTATGTTTGAAAATGACTATTACCATTCTGGTTGAATGGGGGCATGGATAGAAGAGATTGCGAGTCGGGTATGGTGATGACAACATTGTATTGGTGGCAGATAGATTTAAGTAAGGTCACTGTTAAATCACCAGAATAAGTCTGCCCCCGTTGCAATGCACGCGCAATGGGAGAAATGTGATGTCCATGTAAGTGTTTAAAGGTAACAAGTTAGACATGATTAATATTGTGCATGAGCTATTTGTAATTCAATTCAATTTTGAATCTGTGCAAGTTGATTTCTGGGAGAACACAAGTGCAACATAAGGCCAAAGTCGTTGATGGCACTGCGAGGCCCAGCTAGGACCTTGTCGGAGACAAGGACGACACTTCAAGCGGTAGTGAGGAGTGGTGTCACAGTCGGAGGCAAGGAACAAGGTTTGTAAGGGTGTGGTGGTTCATCGTAAAAGTCTGGTCGCTAGGCTGGTTCAGAGGGATGGTCGGGGGTGGTGGCCGCGGCTAGCAGATCGGCGGGTGGTGGTTGGCTGTTAAGGAGGAAGAAGTCGGAGGTAGAAGACAAACAACAACCATTCAATGAAGATCCAACGTTGCTCGAGGAGTGTCGTCATAGTCGAAGGCGGGAAGAGGGTTGACAGGTGTAGGTGGGGGTGCGATGGCTCGCCGAAAAAATCTGGTCGCCGGAGTGGTCTAGAGGGATGGTCGAGGATGGCGAGAGGGGAGGGCAAGGAAGCAAGGCGGTCGGGGGTGGCGGCAATGGGTGGATCGGTCGGTGGTAGTTGGCGGTTCAGTAAGAGGAAGAGGCCGGAGGTAGAGGATAAACAACAACCATCCGATGAAGATCCAACAGCCCAGAAAAATCAACTTTGCATCAAATTTCTTAGTCTGACATATAGCGTCACCCTTAATATTGAGATATTTAGAATATTTTTGACCATATTTATATGAAAAAAATATCAACTTATGCAATACGAAAGTTATACATTATAAAAGTTGAACTCGCGATGCATCTAATGATATTGATTCCATATTGTGATTATTTGTATTTTCTATAAAGTTGGTAAACTTTACAAAGTTTGATTTTAGACAAATTTTATATGCGAGTAAAAAGGACCGATGGGAGTACTATGTTGCTTTCTACATGTCTTATGGCCTTATTAAAGATCTTCGTTTCTATGGATTTAAGCATAAGATGTTATTTTTGTAGCACATTTCTGATAAGTTTTTTTTTCTATAAGGCTATAATTTCGATCACGTTCTAAAATATAAATGGGATTTGGTGATAAGTCATCATTGTGTTTGTTCATAATCTCTCAGACACGACAACTTTCATGTCAAATGTGGTCTAGAAATGTTCTTCGATAAATATGTTTTTAGCTCTTAATATTTTGGTATGGTCGTAAATTTATCAATTCATATATCGCTTTGATAAATAATTTTTAGTTGGGAGAATCAAGAAAGAAAGAAAAGAAGAGAGCTTTAAGGGTAAAAAAGTAATTGTCGATGCAGCCCGTTGCAACGCACGGGCATTCTACTAATTAATTAATTAAAGGGCTATTGCTTCTTTCCTCTCTAATTTTGGTCCAAGATTTTCAGCCTTTCAGCGGGGCATGCGCTGCTTTCAGGGATCGAACTCACCATCCGCCAACAGTTTTTCTCACATTGATCCAACTGATCTAAATAAGGCTTGTGTGAACAAAAGAGATTTCCTATGTATTGTATAGTACCACCTCGCGTCTTTGCATATAATTTCACCAATTTATATATGAGTACAAGTTGAAATCAATAAGCGCCTTGAGATTAATAAGAAGAGGGTAATGAGTGGGCCGAAATTAATGGAAAGAGAGAGAGATCCGAGCATTCACGGAGGAAATAGTGGGAAAGAACTTGGCTGAAGCCATGCCGATATTAAATCATGGAGGGATTAGTGGGAGAAAATTATGGGATTAAATTTGGCTGAAGCCATGCTGATTAAATCATGAAGGGATTACTGGGAGAAAATTATGGGATTAAATTGGCTGAAGCCATGCCATTCGGAATTAGTGGGAAAGAATAATGCGATTAATAAATCATGGAGGGACTAGTGGGAGAAAATTATGGGATTAAATTGGCCGAAGCAACGCCATTTGTGGAGGAGTTTGCAAGTAACTCTTTTGAGGTGGCGCACACGAGTCCACATATTCACCATATCAATACACCACTATGGATCCGCTCCCGTCTCCCTACGAGAACGCCATCCATAGCACTCACGCTTATCTTGCGCATTTTAGAGTATCCACTTTCACTTGTCTATGAACTGTTATAGGCAACCCAGAAGTCCATTACCGCGGACACGGCTATTCGAATAGATGATGTTAACCCTGCGGCGTAGCTAGCAAATGGCAAGGTGCTTCTTCAAGATCTAGGGGTCAGCACGAATGGCAGCCATCGCGACCTCATCCGCGCGTGTGGCCGATTTGCTTCTCCGTTGCCAAATGCTCCTTGAGGTCCTGGCTATACTGCATGCACCATGGCTTACGCCAGCGCTTATTTGGTGGAGGGGTCGGTGATTTGGGTGGAAGGTGTCGCGCTCGCGCCAGCGGTCGGGCCAGGTGGGATGTGGAAGGAGGAGGAGGATGGGGGTCGGGTGTGGATAGGTAAGTGGGAAAGAATCATGCGATTAAATCTGCTGATGAGCAAATAAATATACACACTAGAGTCGATTCTCTAGAAATGAGGCTTCTATCTTTGTCAAAAGCAAGTACCTCTCTGTTGCAGCTCTGATACTATATGCGTACCCAGTAAAGATCCTCCCTCCTCCCTCTGCTCCCTCCCGGGTCGCCCCCGCGCGGCGACCGGTGGGCTCCAAATCCGGCGCCTCTAGCCCCCTCCCCTCCCTCCCCCGCCGCCGCCCCAGCGACCGGTTGGCGCGGCGCAGCCCCTCCATCCTGGGCGCAGCGTGGGTGCCGGGCGTCGCGGCGCGGCGGCGCACGGGGTCGTGGTGGGCTCCGGTGTTCCTGTCGGGCTTCGGGCGGCGTGGTTGGTGGTGGGGCGTGTGGGGGTTGCTGCGGCGGCGGGGATGGCACGCCAGATCTGCGCGGTGGCGGCTGCTCGCAGCGCGGGCTGGGAGCGGCAAGGGCCTGCCGGCGGCGCGCGGCGGCTGATGCTCTCGTCGTCGTCGGCATGGTGGCGGTGATGGTGTTGCGTGCTGGCCGGATTTCGCCTCTTTTCTGGCCGGCGGCGCGGGTTTGGGGCCCCGGCGCGGCTGCGGTCCCGGCTGTGGGCGGCGGCGGCGTGGTGGCTTTGCCATGCCGACTCCACAGTAGCTCGGCGGGCCGACTGGGGCAGCGGCTGGCTTTCCGGCGTCGGCTTGTCTCTAGGCGACCCGTTTCGACCTTTGGCCCTCTCCTCATCGACTGGTTGCTACCTCCGTCGAAGGTTCGGCCCTCCCCCGACTTCGGTCCATCGCTCGTCTCGCGCTCGGCAGCAGGATCGACCTCGTCTCGTGCCCGGCAGTAGGACCGACCTCGTCTCGCGCCCGGCAGCAGGACCGTGCTCGTCTCGCGCCCGGCTGCAGGACGGGTCGGTGGAGGCCAATTTTGGCCGGCCTCTGGGTTTTGGCGTCGGGGGCAGCCCAGGGGTGCGAAAGGCGGTTCCTTTCCGCTCGTATCTTTGGTTGGGGTAGCGGTGGGTCTCGAGTGAGGTGGTGTCCAGGTCTTGGATGCCAGGGTGGCGGCCCTGGTGGTGGCTCCGCGGTGCTCTTGGGCAGAGCCCGTGGTTAGGTGCTGCCCGGTGGCCATGGTCGTGTGGGCGGCGTGGTCAATGGGATGTGGCGTCCGGAGGTGGTGAGTGTTGGCCGGGGTGAAAACATGTTCTATCTTCGGACGGACTGGCGGCGGCAAAGCTCGCTCCCTTCTTGAAGGCGTCGTCGCGGCTCTCATTGCCCGTCGTGTTGCTCTAGGGGAAACTCTGATCCTCGGGTCGGGCGGTGATGGCGCTCTAGTGTCGTAATCTTCTTGAAGGTGCCGCTTTGGAGCACACGGTTCATCATATGCGGTTTCTTCTCTTCGCGTTGGCGTGTCCACGGTTGAAGACTCCAGTTGCTCTTGTAGTACTAGGGGTAGTATCACTACGCTCAGCGCCTATGTATCCAGCCTTGGGTGTGTGCGTGTGTTGTGGTGGTGTGCATTTGTATCTGAGCTGTGGTCGGTCATTGCTTTATATATAAAGCGGGGCGAAAGCCTTTTTCAGTATATACACACTAACTATTCACTTCTAATATAATTTTATTGGTTTATTACTTTATTTGCATATTATTGATAAAATACATATAATTTCCAAAAAAAAGACACATATAATACATATGGACTCAACTCTTTTGACAAAAAAATGTGGGTGTCTACTATCCGACTCTATCACGTTAGATGTCAAAGAGACCGTGGTGCAGGACACCTGTTTCAACTACGGTCGGGCTCCGCCCATTCGGGCTGACCCATCGAGATAGAGGTCAGAATAATGGATGGCTACGGATGACTTATCCGATACCAGACACCCCATCTCGCTCGTTGTGTCAATCGCATACTTGGCATGGAGATCACATTCGCGCTCGCAAAGTTTCCGGGTTTTGTGTGGAAACTAGAATGTCATCAACTGGTCACATTGTTGTATAACTTTTGTAACATTCAAAGAAGAATTCGAAAATTTACAACCAATAGGCCATGCGTTGTCTACCTACTACAGCCTTAACGTGGCTAGCAATTTTTTTACTATGACGAACCTTAACAAGGTTCATCATCCATTCACCAGGAGGGCCTTGACTTCCTTCACTATTTATAAGTTGATCCGTTTAACTACTTCACGGTAATTGGTGATTTAGTTCGGACAATGCATGGATCAAGTATAACAGAGACCGGTGTTGAATAGATGGATAAGTTGGCCACCATTTCTGATGGTACCAAAGATTAGAATTGATAACATGGATGAGTCGGACATGCAAGCTTTTGTTTCCCCCATTGCAAGGCACGGGCATATTTATTAGTATAGTGCGTTGCAATAGGGGACGACATAGCTTTTGTTTCAATGAGATGGATTGATGGCGCATAATTAAATGAGGACGCATCAATTCAAGGATAATTCAAGAAGACGACACTTCAAGAGTCTCGCGAGCGCATAAATTTGAATATATGTCAGTTTATCTTGCGTTACAACGCACGGTATGCTATAATATAATAACTATTAAGAAGAAGACATTTGCGAGGAGTGAAGGAATTAACGCCCAACGAAGCATGCAAGATGGAGCGAGTATGACCCTTAAATAATTTAATGGTTCTGCTGCATTTTGATTATTATGGATAATATGATCGGACTTGTCATACAAAAATCATAACACAAAGTATCGTACATATGATTCTTAATGTGAGGCTGGTATATATTTGTGCTAAACCTTGGCTTCCGCCTCTTTGCTGCCGCCGAGTTGCATCTCCTGAATGATGTCGTAGCGTGATATTATAAACTTTTTGATGAACACGTCAAGTACATCCCCCGTTGTAACGCACAGGCATATGTCCTAGTTAATAAAGATGATTGTATGCAACGATGGATGCAGAGGCCAGAGGATTTATCCTTATTTTCTAAAAAGAAAACATGGCGAAGCTCCGCTGCGCCAGTACCTGGAGTGCATCGAGGAGGAGGACTGTCAATATGAGCTCTATAGGTTGGGGTGGCGACGGTCATCGACCTTTGCTCCAAAGACGGGCGACAGGAGAAGCGTTCTGGCCCTTTGTATTCAAGCATGCGAAAACTTTCCGTTTGTGTGTCGTCTTCTTCATCCGCATGGTACTTGGACCCCAACCCAAGGTCACACAACTTTCATGAATCATCAATTTATCATTCTTGTTTTAGCTTACATGCCAAGTGCCAAGGAAAGGACCAAATATCTGGTTCCCCAAACCAAACGGATCTGCCCCAGTTGGCTTTGATCTTTTAGTGATGTGTTGTTGGGTACTCCAGGAGTCCAGGTTATGTGCAGCTTTCCTCCTAGTAGGCATGCTTCGACATGCCATTCAAATTACTCCAGTACGATTTGGATTTCATTGCAAAATTTGGTGGTGGTGGTTAACGGGGCAGGCAAAACACACCTAGCGAACCATTCCAGCTAACAACGGCTGATGATAACATGTACATCACCGGATTCCAAAACAAAAACACAGCTGGAACATGCTGAAAACACATTTTGATCAAACTCCAAATTGCACGACACTCCCATTGGGGCACCGGCCAGTATCCCTGGATCAAACGAGCGCACATCAATTTTCATCTGGAGCCATTACAAGGTGATCGGCCTGAATGCAGGAATCCTACCATTTTGAAAAGAAAAGAAAAAAAACACTGCCTCGGGACAATCCTCCTAAAACCACCGAAGGAGACTCCCTTCGTCAACTTAACAGGCTAGTTTCTAACTGAAGTTATATTTTGTTGTACTCCAATATCTCAAGCATACTCTATATAATAGGCAAAGGAAACATATGTGTCCACTTCATAGTTCTCAACAACAGTAGCAAGACTTTGGAACGGGTAAATCAGGTGAAGTGCTTACTATTTATACTAACTACTATAGCTTGAACAGTCATAACACTTTGATGAGCCTACGTAACTTTGTCGGTATAATCGTATACAGCTAGGACAGCCATAAACTTGGATGCTCAAAGAACTGGGCAACGTGGGATGACACTTAGTGCCGGTGACACCTTGCTGATGGCGGTTTTGACTTCTCTCTCCCTCCCCTCTCCGTCAAGTGTGTCTCGCCTCCAATCTCCTCTGTCTGCACATTTCATAAGAGCACCGCCTACTCCTCAATGCAATTGCTCCACAGCTCATCCATCACCCTCCCCTCACCAGGGAGCTTTTTTATGGTACCCTGTAGTGAATATAGACCTTTCATCCGTGAAATCCAACGGCCATGCCCGATTTGTACCGCTTCAGTAAAGCCAGCAGCATGGCGAGCAGTATAGATAGCACTGCTCGTTCTTGCCCAGCGGTATACATATTCTGAGGGCATTTTGGGATTTCTACGACCCACCCAGCCCATTGTTCTGGTACACCGATGCTGGTAGAGTTCCGGCGGCCACCGCCGAGCCTCCTTCTCAATTAGGTCCGACAACAATGAGGCGTTGCCCTGTGCCCCTTCCATGGCTGAGCATACCTCCAAACCGTGCTCGTTTCGTCCTGGTTCACAACGGTGGCGAAGAAACCACTTGGCGCTGTTGTCCGTCGACGCAGAGGCTTGCCGTGTACAGAAGCTCGTCGTCTCGGCCATGGGGCTTGGGCAGGACGGAGTCATGGCGACCATGTCTTGGTCCACGTATGTAGGTGATGGGGCTGAGCACCGTGGCGAGACAAATGGGGACGAGACGCCAAGGTAGATGAGCGCGCGGCCCGGTTCCAGTACGCGCCAGCAAGGTCAGCAAGAGCATGGTGGCGGTCGCAGCAAGGTAAGGAGCGGCAGAGACGTTGAAAAAGGACCTGGTGGCGGTGCCAGCCTGTCTCATGGGTGCTGGTCCCAGTATGCGGCAGCAAGATCGACTACGGCGTGGCGGTAGTGGCAGCAATGTCAACTCTACCATGGCGACAATGGGAGCGAGCAAGGGATGTCGATTCCCAGCTATTAGTACGAAATAGCCTGGCATCTTGGCCCGTCAACAACCCCCTACCCACACGAAATCAACTCTCGGGTTTTGTTATACTGGTCGTCTCACCCCTAGCAGTATAGGGTACTGTAAAAAAGCTCTCACCAGGTGATTGCGAGGGCACACATGATGCGATTGGGAGGGAGGTCTGAACTGTGGTCCGTGACCCGAAAGCACAACCATGGCGTTCCGCCGCGCTTGGATGCACCCAGGAATCCTCGGTGCGGCACCAGGATCTTGGTCAACAATGGAGATATTGCACGTGTGGTGTGTATTTGAGTTGCTATCAACTGCCTTTGCTACCAAACGTTGAATTATTCATCCTTGTTGTGCCAAAATGAATGTGATAGTAACTAGCCTATTCAGACTTCGATTCACCAACATATGGTGCACAAACTGCACGCCACCACACACTGGCGTCCACAAGAGAAGCAGACATTAGTGGGAAGACAATATTTTAATCCTAATATAGGATACAGCCGGAACCTCAAACCTTCTACCTTTTGGTGTACTCCAATATCTCATACACTATTAAATATAGGGAAATATATGCAGTAGAATTGAGAGTGGGTGCAATTTGAAGAAGTGTGGAGAAGTTCTCGGTATTTATACTACTAGCATTACTACTACAGCTATATGTCATACGATTTAGATGAACCTAACTAACTTAATCATGCAGATCAGGAAAGTCATATACAGCTAGACCTGTCATACAAATTCTATGCTCAGCCGAGTGGCAGACGAGTGCATTCAATGCTTGAGAGGAATCGCCAAATGAAATTAACAAGAGCATGAGCTATTGTGTGGAAGATAGTAATAACAGACTTGCATGCACTTGGTCTGTTGTTCCCACTCTCTTATGTACAAAGAGTTGAGCAGGAACTCAAAGGCAGTGTCTCTAGAGCAATCCCTGCTACCTGCCGTATTGTGTACTTCCCGACATTTAGTGGCCATGTTATGAATTTTTCTTAAGATATAAAACATTCTAAACTTTATAAATATTGAATTTAATTATTATCAGAAGATTGCTCTAGACTGGCTGATTAATTTTAAAGTGAATTCTGGTTTTTACCCCGTATTTTGACATTTTTAACACTAATTGCCCTGTTTAGCGGGGTTTCATCCGTTTTATCACATTTAGCAATAGTGTTGCCACAATTTACCCTGTTTAAAATTTTGTAAGCATTCTGACCGATGGGTCGCAATTGTAAGGTCCAGCTAGAATGCCAAGTCACCGGGTTTTTTCGCAACGGTTTTCTACACGCTGAACCAGATCGCCCTAGCTTCTCCCAACCAGCCAACTCGATATGATCGCACCAGAGCAGCTTGGGAAACACATAGTAACTCTCTACAAGTCAATATATTTGCTAATACTTGGAAAGGAAACTTCTAAAACATCATTTACCTAGTTCATTCTTGACCAGGTATGTAGATATGTACGCATCAGACTTAGTGAAGCGGTATATTTACACCACTTTTAATCTGATCCACAGAATCATTCATACTTAAGGTCGTATATGATAATATTGAAGAAAAACATATGTGATTTCATATTATATCAGCAAAAGTTCCTCCTATAATTTATTCAATGACAACATGCCACGCTGATCAAGTACAGTCATCTTATCACAATACTTCTTTAAACTGGAAACGAGTAGCCTAAACCTATCTAATATACATCCCAGACCGAGAGAAAATCTAGCCACAAAAAACCTAACCACCAGGGGTGACAAATAGAGGATGCAGCATGCATGGGACGGGAAAAGATTGTCGTACTAGTTGTCGTTTGCTCGACGACCGCTAGTGGCCACACCTTGAAGTCCTGCCTGCCGCTGTCGCCTACATCTTCCTACCCCCTCCTAATGAATGAGGCAGTCGTTTTGGGTCAGACTAGGGCAGGATCATGCATGCAATTAGAATGCGAGTGATGTGTGCCGTGAATAATGGAGCCCAATGTGGTGCAGCCCGACCTGGGCGACTTGGCCATCCGGCGAGCTGCTCTGGTGCGATCATATCGAGGTTGGCCGGTCGGGAGAAGCTCGGCGATGTGGTTTAGCGTGCAGAAAAACCATCAGGAAAAAAAATCTGCCTATGTGGCATGCCAGCTGGACCTTACAATTGGGACCCATCGGCCAGAACGCTCACACAATTTTAAACAGGGTAAATTGTGGCAACACTTTTGCTAAATGCGGTAAAGCAGATAAAATCCCGTTAAATGGGATAATTAGTCTCAAAAATGTTAAAATATGGGGTAAAAATCGGAATTCACCCTTAATTTTAAGTCGACTAATTTGCACATCAATATTCATCAGTGTGCAACTGTAGTTTTGGATGTTCTGTGGCAGTTAAATAGAAGACCCTTTGACGATGTATGTATTTTTCTTCCATTTGTTAGTTATATAGACCTCTCACCTTGTTTCATCTCATCTCATGGAGCACTCGTGTCACTCATTATGTTTGTTTTCCCCAAGAGTTATTGTTCAATTTCCTTATACACTTCTGCTGCAGTTTGTAGATTCTTAACCTGCTCACAAACTGAAGGCTCCATCGACCCCAAGAACCACGCCAAAACATGGTGCTCGTTCAATTTAAAATTGCTCTAACTCAACTTTATCATCTGGTTTAACAAACGCTCCGTCTATGAAATGTTTTTTTTGTGTGTGAGGGTGTCTATAAAATGTTTCAGACCATGAGATCCTAAATCAGAGTTGCATGCCGTGACCAACTGAAATAATTATGCGGTCCAGAAAACTTGACCGGATTAGGCTCCAAAGTGATGGTTTGTTTAGATTTTTGTTGGGATTGCTCAACAAGCTGAGCAAACAATTTATGCATACTCTCCCATGATTTGTCAACACTGGAACCTCTGACATCTCTGCACTTTTAGCTTTCATGACTCACAAGGTGTGAGGCAGACTAGAAGAATATGCAAGTAATAAAGCACCTATTTGTGCAGCAATCACAAGTGCTAGCAGTACCGGCACAGACTGGGTTCCCTACATGCAAAAGACCAGTGGCAACAACGGCTGCTTCGTGGACAGCACTACAACAAATTCCACAACGACAAGCGAGAAACAACAATATGTAGCCTTCCACACGTACGGCCGCCCGGAGGACGTCGATGACCACCAGCAGCGACCAGATTTCCTTGGAAGGGGCAACTAGACGAAGGCACATCCCTTGGTCGTGGCACTCCTGGCTGAAGCTTCCGACGACACAAAGCAATTTAATGGCTCCAATGTTCTGGCCAGATATGTCTACGAGGAAGAAATATACTAGCGGGAAGAGGGAGAATGTCTACCGGGAAGACAAATACTAGAGGGAAGAGGAGACATTAATGCTGCCGCGGAGAAATCGGATCCTTAAACCTTCTATCTTTTGGTATACCCCCCAATATCTCATACTCTCTTAAATATAGAGAAATGTATGTATCATCTTAATCCTCAACATCAGTGGAACTGATAACAGCTTAAATGGGAAGAAGCGCTTAGTATTTATACTACTTTTTTTTGGAGAAGTATTTATACTACTAGGATTGCTATTACCCTCATAATATGTCATATGACTTGGGTGAACCTAACTAACTGGCATGCAGATCATGATAGTTAGAACCATCATATAACTTCTATGCTCAACCGACTAGCAGACAAGCGTGCTTGATGAGTGGAGAAGCATGGCAATACCTTTTTGTTATCACAATACTAGACATTTAGTTATAGGAGTTTGCGATACATAGTTACATATCGTCTTCATAAATTAGTACGGTAGCTTATTGCAAATAATACTAGCAAATAATAAGTATAACTCATTGATAATGCTAGCACACTTTGCTGTCAAAGCGGAGTAATGACACTAAGATCTGTTGGAACAGAGTATGGTGTATTTTATTTTTTCTGAAGAGAGGCAAAAGATTTGCCTCATTCATTTAATAAGAGGAATAGAGTTTATGGTTGTGTTACAACACAGACAGCGCCGCAACAACACAAATGAATGTGACCAACTACTCTCACGTCATCAAGTATCCCAACTTTCTAGCACCCGCAGTTACCCAAAGCATGGCCTCCTTCTTGATGTTGGCGAGTAGGACCGTCGGTGGGGCACTCTTCTGATGGAACACTCGCGCATTCCTCTCATTCCAAATGGTTCAGGCGACGAGCATGGTGAGCGAGGTCATCGCCTTCCTGTTGGGGGTAGATGTGTCGGAGAGGCCCACCCACCACTCTTCGATGTTGTCCGAGAGGTGCCATGAGGATGTATCGATGCTCACCAGTTGCAACCAGTCCTTGACTAATCCCCATAGGCGGATAGAGAAGCGGCATTTGTAGAAAAGGTGGTCTCTTGCTCCCGCTTGCAAAGTGTACAAAGGCCACAGTTTGGCCATCCGCGCTTCTCCAATCTGTCCGCCGTCCAAATTCTGTTTTGAATAGCCAGCCAAGCGAAGAACTTGACTTTGGGAGGAGCCCAAGCCCTCCACACAGTGTGCTCCATAGGGGATTTGATTGTGCCAAGGAATTGCACTTTGTGTGCTCCATGTTGTATATTGCAGTACACGCTACATCGAAAAAAATCCACATTACTATAGTACATCCAATGAAAGAAACTTCAATGGCACGGGCATTTGTACATACATTAGTAACATGACAGTGGCCACCACAAAATACAGCAGGAAGCGAATTACTCTCCACTAAATGAATTACTGCATCTGCAAGATACGCTGATCGTGATCAAGCATTCCTGCTTTCCCGTGTCGCGCAGCCACGGGGCGGGCAGAACTAGCAGTGAAACGCCATCCTTGCCATCTCCTTCCCTGTTCAAACTGGCGCTTCAGCGAGACCTTCAACGGCAGCAGCTTTCCCCTCGACGGACATTGCAATCAAGCCATAATGTACTACACCTGAACCCATCAGGTAGGCTCAATCTTGCACTGAAACTGGATAGGCATACATGCGTAAGAAATATTTCGCAGGGATTCTCTGTGTTTTTTATTGTACCAGTCACGGACCGAGCTCACCTATTTCTTGTCTTAAAATGAGCTCCTGGGGTGGAACAATCACAACAGGCACGTCGGTGATTTCCACCATTCCTTGTCCAGTCCACTCCAATCCCATAAGACTTAATTGCAGGAGACTGGACAATATCCGCCAAACTTTACCACAAGATGACATGGCCAAAAGTCAGCATACAATGCAGCACCGAAATATCTGCATCAAGGAATAAAAAGACATCTCACAAAATGAAGTTTTGGTAACAAAATGACATCTCACGTATCTGGAATTAAATGATGCGGCGGTGAAAGATGCATGCACTAGCCGATGGGACGAGAATCAGTGGTTATGACAGGATGAAACTTTTCTGGAGGACGTCAGACTTAGAAGTGTTTTCATGGTGTATTAGAGCATGCAAACCTTCAGTTTGTGTGCCGTCCTCTTCATCTGCATGGTAGTTGCACAAGTTGACCCCAAAACCTAGATCGTACAAGAGAAAATAGTCAATACTCTGTTGAGCGCATCTTCCTTAATTATACTCTAAGTGTGTTTGTATCCCCGTGTTAATGTACAGCTTTCCTCCTAGTACAATGCGTGCTTTGACATGTTATTCGTACTAAAACGGTCTCATAAAAAATTAACCTGCTTCTGCGTACAAGTGCATAGGTTAGGGAGATCGAGCATGCTGCTTCTTGCATTTTTTTTTCCCTATTTGTTGCTCTCATGGTGTCTTTTTTTTTTGAACCGCTTTGCTCTAATGGTGTAAGATTCTGGGCTCGATGACCTTCAAGTGGGAGTTCCAACCGGGCATCCTGAACCAAAGCAACCAACAGACCACGAAGCCGCAGTTACATCGTCGTGATTGGCTTGGATCCCAGGGAGGAGAGCTGAGGTTTCGCCTGGATCCATTAGAAAGTCGGTCGACAACCTTGTTTACCAACACTGCTGACAATGATCCACTCACAACTAATATGGAGAAGACTCCCTGCACCAACTTAGCAAGCTTTAGCTATTTCGTTACAGAAGTTGTATTTTGTTATACTCCAATATCTCATGCATACTCTATATAATATGCAAAGGAAATATATATATATGTATCCACTTCATAGTTCTGAACTATAATAGCAAATATAGGATGGGTTAAACCAGTGAAGTGCATAGTATTTATACTACTGTGTTAGCTACTATAGCAGTATAGCTGGAGCAGCCATAAAACTATGATGAACCTACCTTACTTTGTCATGCAGAAGGGCAATCATGCAGCTAGGACATCAATATATAACTTCTATGCTCAACCAACTGGCTGACACGGACGTCCCATACGCATGAGATTAGCACACCCCAAATTCTAGTAGAATGGAAGAACAGCCCCAAGCATGTTGAAAATACAAATTAACCAGCCCCAAGCATGTTGAAAATACAAATTAACCATCCTCAAAAAAAATCGACATACTATGTACACAGTTTACTGTACTGAATATATTGCAGTCTAGAACATGTATTTTGTAACAGCATTATTGGCTTTTGATCCCTAGTTCAAATCACCCAGGATCTCACACACACGTAGTGCAAAGCTAGCAAGCAAACAAGCTAGCAGCTTGATCGATTTTGCATGCAACAGTACACGCACGTAGCGACCTGGACGCCAGCTCTTCTTATCTAATCGATTTACGTTGGCGTCGTCGACGGAACTCTCGCGTAACTTGGCAGGAAACAACCAATTGATATCTAGAGCCTCGACGATCTACGACGACAGCGACGCTGAGTCAGTCAAGTACGATAACGGCGGTTCCAAGGGGAACAAGTCCGGCAACGGCGGTTCCAAGGCGAACAAGAACGGCAACAAGATGAAGAAGAGCGGCAAGTCAGCGACTAGTGGTGGCGGAATGGGCGGCGCCAACGTACTGGCACATCGCAACATCCCCATTCAGTACCCGATGCTCACCGACGCCAACTACGGCGTGTGGGAAGTGAAGATGAAGATCATTCTCCGAACCCTACGAGTGTGGCAGGCCATCACGGACGACGACGTCGACGAGAAGTGGGACGAAGGTGCCATGGCCGCCATAGCCCAGTCTGTGCCAGATTTCGTGCTGATGTCATTGGCAGAGTTCGAGACAACAAGAGAGGCATGGAACACAGTCAAAGAGATGAGGATCAGAGAAGATCGCGTCACGAAGGCTCGGGCACAAGTGCTGAAGCGCCAATTTCACAAGTTGCAGATGGAGGAAACTGAATCGGTGAATGACTATGCCATGCGTCTGACTACTTTGGTGGGAGAGATCCGCGCGCTTGGTGCAAAGCTCGAGGAAGCCGAGATTGTGGAGAAGTTTTTCAGTTCGGTGACTGATAAATTCACGTACATCATCGGTACGCTCGAGCAACTTTACGACATCGGCGACATGACCATAACGGAGGCGATCGAACGCTTGCGGACATGGGAAGAGAATGCTCGTGGCTGTCGGAAAGGCAAAGGAGGAGGTAGCGACCAACTCATGTACTCGCGCGCAGATTGGGAGGCCCCAAGTAGCAAAGGAAGGCGTGACGGTGGTGAAGGCTCAAGCAACGCGAAGCGTGGCGGAAAAACCGGAAAAGGAAAAGAAAAAGGAAAGCCACAAAGTCGTGATAAGGCGGACCGATCTAAAGAGCGGAAGCCACGGAACTTGGTTATGTTCGAGGTCAAGTGCTATAACTGCAACGAGATGGGTCACTTTGCGAAGAATTGTCCGGAGCCTAACAAGCGGGAGATCAAGGCAAATTTGGCAAAGCAGGAAGACGAACGTCCAGGTCTTCTGATGGCCGAAGTTTGTGATCTCGTCCAAACAGTGGTTGTGAAACCAAACGGGAAGGTGCTACTTCATGAGAAAAAGGTAACACCAAAGTTATCCGGAAACCAGAACATGTCGTGGTATCTAGACACAGGGCCAGTAACCACATGACGGGGTGCAAGGAGAAGTTCCTCGAGCTGGAATATGATGTTCAAGGCTTGGTCAAGTTCGGTGATGGTTTAAATGTGGAGATTTGCGGGCAAGGTTCTATCCTTTTCGAGGGTCTCACAGGAGAACATCACATACTCACCGGAGTATACTACATCCCAAGGCTTCGCAATAACATCATCTCTATCGGGAAACTTGATGAGAATGGATGCAAGGTGGACATTGAGAACGAAGTGATGACGATCTTCGACAACCTCCGAAATGTGCTAGCTCGTGTTAATCGCACACGGAACAGGCTCTATATCCTCAACCTTGATCAATCTCAACCGGAGTGTTGGCTTGCCAAGAGTGATGATGATTCGTGGTTATGCCATGCTAGATTTGGACACGTCAACTTCTACGCCTTGAAGAAGATATCGAAGATGGAGATGGTATCGGGGATGCCGTTTATCGACCATGTTAATCGAGTATGTGATGGGTGTTTGGTTGAAAAACAGCACCGCAGGCCGTTCCCTGCTCAGTCTACCTATCATGCAAGTGATGCACTCGAGCTGCTCCATGGTGATCTATGTGGCCCTATCACCCCAGCAACTCACAGAGGAAAGAAGTATTTCTTCCTAGTGGTAGATGACTACTCGAGATATATGTGGGTCATTCTCCTATGATCTAAAGATGAGGCGTTTGAAGCGTTCAAGAAGTTGAAGGCTACAACGGAGATGGAACATAAGTTGAAGGTTCGCGCTCTACAGACAGATCGCGGCAGAGAGTTTACGTCAAACGAGTTCAACGACTATTGCGAGAAGATTGGCATAAAGAGGTTCCTCACGGCACCTTATACGCTGCGGCAGAACGGGGTTGTTGAAAGGCGCAATCGAAACATCGTTGACATGGCGAGAAGTTTACTCAAGAGCAAGAAATTCCCGGGGACTTTTTGGGGAGAAGCTATCTCGACGGCGGTCTATCTTCTCAACCGAGCTCCAACGAAGGCGGTGATCGGCAAGACTCCGTATGAAGCAATTTACGGACGGAAGCCGAATGTGTCTCATCTATGGACATTTGGGTGCGTGGCACATGTGACGATGGCGGAGCCGCATCTCTCAAAGCTTGCTGATCGTAGCACCAAGATGGTGTTCATCGGATACGAGAGGGAGTTCCGGCACCAAGGCATACCGCTTCTACGATCCACGAACCAAGCGTCTATGGATTTCACGTGACGTCGTGTTTGAAGAAAAGCAAGCATGGAATTGGAGCACAACAGCCAACTATACTCCAAACGATAATATATTCACGGTTGAATTTCCAACTGATGATGATGCAGGGGAGGACGTCCAGGTGGTTGGCAAGACGCCCAACCAAGGTGCACTACTAGGGAAAAGCCTAGCAGCAGCGCGTGTTTTGGGCCTATTAGCAGCGCGGGGGCCGGCGCTACTAATAAGGCGCTACAGCTAACGTATAGCAGCAGCGCGGGTGCCACCCGCGCTACTACTACGTCCGTTAGTAGTAGCATGGGTAAAACCCGCGCTACTACTAACCCGCGGAATTTTTTTTCGAATTTTTTGCCTGAATTTTCAAATTTCTGAATTATTTTAACCTCTAATCTCTAATCACCCTCATCGCTGCTCAATTTAATCTCTAATCACCCCTCATCATTCCAAATCATCTAACTTCCCGGACGGTCACCCATCCTCTCACTACTACTACTCCAGCCTGAGCACGCTTAACTTCCGGGTTCTATTCTCCCGCGATTCCAAGTCTGCACATGTTGTTTTCCTGACAATAGTAAGATGTCAATCCTATTAACCCTCGGGAGTTTAGCTTGAGCATGAAGTCACACATTTCACTGTTTGAGTTTAAAACTATTGTTCTAAAAAACAATAATTATTTAGTAACACTAATATTTCTTGAATAAGGAGTTTGACCACATTTTGACCACAGTTTGACCAGATTTGACAAAAATTCCAAAAAACTGAAATAATTATTTAGTAACACTAATATTCTTGAATAATTATTTAGTAACACTAATACATCTTGAATAAGTAGTTTGACCACAGTTTGACCAGATTTGACCAAAATTAAAAAAAACTGAAATTTGAGCATAACTTTTTTTCCTTTTAGAATTTGAGGATTCTAAAAATTTGCAAACAGACCGTAGGCCGTCTCCATCGTATGAGTACTTTTGTGCTGAACATTTTGATACATTATACGTTTTTTTCTGACATCGTATGCAAAAGTTATAGCCGTTTTACATTTTCCCTACACTTTTTGCAACACATGTCCAAATTTAAGTTTTTAAATTTTCCTAACTAGTAGATGTAGTAACTTAACTACATCTCGACGGATTTTAATTTTTGAAACATTTTGATATATTACGTTTTTTTCTAACATCGTATGCAAAAGTTATAGCCGTTTTACATTTTCCCTACACTTTTTGCAAAACATGTCCAAATTTAAGTTTCTAAATTTTCCTAACTAGTAGATGTAGTAACATAACTACATCTCGAAGGATTTTAATTTTTGAAGTTTTTATCATTTTCTTTTGCTTTTTACAAAACCGAAAAGGCGATCGGGGGGGGGGGGTACAGTTTCAAAATGGGACCTTTAGTAGTAGCGAGGGTGAAAGTGCAACTATCCCTAGGTGGTTTTGGTAATTCATAACAACATATAGCTCATTGAGCTAATGCTATTCCAAGATGATTATTTCAGGAAAGCTCAATGATTGGCATGGCATGGATGTGAAAGTGGAACCCTCAAAATGCTAAGGACAAAGGATTGGCTCAAGCTCAAAAGCTCAAGACTCTTCATTTTATATTTTAGTGATCCAAGATCACATTGAGTCTTTAGGAAAAGCCAATACTATCAAGGAGGGATGAGGTGTTGCTTAATGAGCCTCTTGCTTCACGTGCTTAGTGATATGCTCCAAAACCCTCAACTACTTTCCCATATCCACATATGACCTAAACCCTAAGCCAAACTCGGTCCTACCGATTCTTCCTATCCGGCACCACCGAGTTTCACTTGTCATTAGCCACTGCCAAACCCTAGCAATTCGGTCCTACCGATAGGGATCTCGGTCTCACCGAGATGGGGTTGCAAACTCTCTGTTTCCCTTTCGTAACTTTTCGGTCTCACCGAAAGAGCGAATCGGTCCCACCGAGATTGCAATGTAAACTCGGTGTTTCCCCTTTGTAACTTTTCGGTCTCACCGAGTTCCACTCGGTCTCACCGAAAGAGCAAATCGGTCCCACCGAGTTTGCCTGACCAACTCTCTGGTTAGCTAATTACCAAATTCGGTCTCACCGAGTTTGTGTAAT
Organism: Triticum urartu; assembly: GCF_003073215.2. Taxonomy (NCBI): domain Eukaryota; kingdom Viridiplantae; phylum Streptophyta; class Magnoliopsida; order Poales; family Poaceae; genus Triticum; species Triticum urartu. The sequence goes on along the minus strand of NC_053023.1, from coordinate 29,071,885 downwards.
CGGTCTCACCGAGATTACGTTATGCCCAAACCCTAACCACATCGGTCCTACCGAGTTGCATGTCAGTCCCACCGAAAATCTCTAACGGTCACTAGGTTTACATTTTCGGTCCGACCGAGTTTATTGATTCGGTCCCACTGAGATTGGGAAACTGTGTAACGGTTGGATTTTGTGTGAAGGCTATATATACCCCTCCACCTTCTTCTCATTCGAGGAGAGAGCCATCAGAACACACACACCATTCCAACTCATATGTTCTGAGAGAGAACCACCTACTCATGTGTTGAGACCAAGATATTCCATTCCTACCATATGAATCTTGATCTCTAGCCTTCCCAAGTTGCTTTCCACTCAAATCTTCTTTCCACCAAATCCAAATCCTATGAGAGAGAGTTGAGTGTTGGGGAGACTATCATTTGAAGAACAAGTGCAAGGAGTTCATTACCTACACACCATTTGTTACTTCTTGGAGAGTGGTGTCTCCTAGATTGGCTAGGTGTCACTTGGGAGCCTCCGACAAGATTGTGGAGTTGAACCAAGGAGTTTGTAAGGGCAAGGAGATCGCCTACTTCGTGAAGATCTACCGCTAGTGAGGCAAGTCCTGTGTGGGCGATGGCCATGGTGGGATAGACAAGGTTGCTTCTTCGTGGACCCTTTGTGGGTGGTTGCTTCTTCGTGGACCCTTCGTGGGTGGAGCCCTGTGTGGACTCGCGCAACCGTTACCCTTCGTGGGTTGAAGTCTCCATCAACATGGATGTAGCATAGCACCACCTATCCGAACCACGGGAAAAACATCCGTGTCTCCAATTGCGTTTGAATTCTCCAAACCCTTCCCTTTACATTCTTGCAAGTTGCATGCTTTACTTTTCGCTGCCTATATACTCTTTGCATGCTTGCTTGAATTATGTGATGATTGCTTGACTTGTCCTAAATTAGCTAAAATCTGCCAAGAACTAAAATTGGGAAAAGGTTAAGTTTTTATTTGGTCAAGTAGTCTAATCACCCCCCTCTAGACATACTTTCGATCCTTCAAGTGGTATCAGAGCTTTGGTCTCCATTTGCTTTGATCTCCATAGCTTTTGGTGGTCATAGCCTTGGTTTCACAACCTAGGAGAGTATGGCGTCTAGCGAGGGAAATTATCACCGTAGAGGTCCTTACTTTGATGGTACTAATTTTGCTAGTTGGAAGCATAAAATGAAAATGCATATTCTTGGACATAACCCCGCCGTTTGGGCTATTGTGTGTGTTGGTTTGCAAGGTGACTTCTTTGATGGGAGAGAACCGAACCGTGAAGCTACCGCAGATGAGTTGAAGATGTTGCAATACAATGCTCAAGCTTGTGATATTCTCTTCAACGGATTGTGCCCCGAAGAATTCAACAAAATCAGTCGCCTTGAGAATGCAAAGGAAATTTGGGACACTTTGATTGATATGCACGAAGGTACCGACTCCGTCAAGGAATCCAAGTTGGATGTGCTTCAAAGCCAACTTGACAAGTTCAAGATGAAGGATGGTGAAGGTGTCGCTGAAATGTACTCTAGGCTTGCTCTCATCACAAATGAGATTGCCGGCTTAGGAAGTGAAGAGATGATCGATAAATTCATCATCAAGAAGATTCTAAGAGCCTTGGATGGAAAATATGATACCGTGTGCACATTGATCCAAATGATGCCCAATTACAAAGATCTCAAGCCAACGGAGGTGATTGGAAGAATTGTTGCTCATGAGATGTCACTTAAGGATAAAGAGGAACTTCACAACAAATCAAGTGGTGCCTATAAAGCCTCATGTGAAGCCCCTACATCATCAAGTGAGAAACAAGACTTCAATGAAGAATTGAGCTTAATGGTGAAGAACTTCAACAAGTTCTACAAGAGTAGAAGCAAAGATAGAAACTCCAAGTCAAGGTCCTACAATGACAAAAGATCTTCTAGTCGAGAGCGAAACTGCTACAATTGTGGAAGACCCGGACACTATTCCAATGAGTGTACGGCTCCCTACAAGAGAAGTGAAGATTCTCCAAAAAGAAGAAGCAAATGATCACCACCAAGAGAGAGAAGGAGTAGAGATGATCGTTATGAACGAAGATACTCACGGAGAAGCAAGGATTCGGAAAGGAAGGAAAAATCATCAAGGAGCTACACAAGACGAAGACATCAAGCTCATGTTGGTGAATGGGTATCCGGCTCCGACTCCGACAGCCACTCCGAGAGAAGTTATTACTCCGACTCCGAAGATACTCAAGACGAAGGTGTTGCCGGTCTAGCACTTGTGTCAACCAACTCCTACGACATACTTGACTCACCAAATGAAGGAATTGGAAGATGCTTCATGGCCAAAGGTCCTAAGGTAACACACCCCGAGTATGTTGATTTCAATAGTGATGAAGATGACTTGTTAGGTGATGATTTGCTTGGTGACAACTCTAGTGATGAATACTATGATGAAATGTCAATTAAACATGCTAATCAAGATAAAACGAATGACAATGATAAGGAGAAGATTGAGGCCCTAACTAAAGAACTAAACACTCTTAAGTTAGCTCATGAAACCATCTTCGAAGATCATCGAGAACTTTTAAGAGCTCATGAGAAATTACGCTTTGAAAAGCTCAATCTTGAGCAAGAGCATGAGTTCTTAAAGGCAATCAATGATGATCTCCGCAAGAAAAGTTCTTCTTACATTGCCAAGCGTTTACTCTTATCCACTTACATGCCTCAAGTCAAGTCTAACAAAAAGGATTCTTCCTCTAGCAGTAACAATGATCATGCTAAATCCAATATTGTTGCTTCTAGTAGCTCTCCTGATTCCACTAATGATTCTCTTAGCCAAGTTACACTTGAGCAAGAAAATAGCTTATTGAAGGGAATTATAGAGAAAGGAGTGTACAAAAGCCTTGCCGGGAGTAAGCAATTCGAGGAAATTGTGCGCAAGCAAGGAATGCACCGGAAGAATCAAGGTGTTGGTTTTGAACGAAAGTTCAATGCCAATGGAGTTGAGTGGGAAGAAGATCAATACCCCAAGACAAAGTTTGTCCCTCAACAAGAGAAGTATACTTCTTTCAAGGGGACACAAGCTCAAGATGATCTTCCACCACAAGACTACAAGCAAAAAGGCAAGGACAAGCTTCAAGAGGAAATTGATGCATTTGAAGAAGCTCCAAAGACCTTAGTCAAGTGGATTCCCAAGACTACTTCAATTTCAACTTCATCAAGTACGACTACAACTCCAAGGATTCCCATCAAGATGATGTGGATCCAAAAGAAGAAGAACTAGAGAGTTCTTGAGGGTGACTCCGCCAACATACTTCACTCTTATCATTTTGGCAAGAACAAGTGCAATCAACTTCCACATCTTGCACTAGTTCAAGGAGTCACAAAACCTCTTGTTGGTAAGACAAGGGACAAGGTAACCTAAAAGTTTTCATGGGCATCATCTTTTGTGTGCATCACTCTATGTCTATGGATATCCTTGCTTGTTCCTTGTGGGACTAACCCATGTAGGTATTGAAAGTGCAATTCACTCAAATGGATAGCTCCAAGAGATCTACATCAACATTGAGCATCCACATCTTCAATATCTACATGAAGTCATCATCGACAAAACCCAAGGTTAGTTCTTCCCTCTTAGGGGGGATATCACATCTAGGGGGAGCTTTACTCTAAGACTTGAGCTAAAGCAACTCTAAAGATGTGAACAAATCAATGCTTTATGTAAAAGTGGTAACCCCACTTGAGCTTAAACGATGAGTATGACCTATGATCAAGTGTTCTCACTTGACTCCTAAGTCAATATACTCATATATAGATGACCTAGTCATCGCAAATTGCTTGATAGATGCTAGAATTGGTTGTGCATGCCTTGCCACATATTTCATCTGCCATCTTATTGTGTGAGCATGCTGGTTGCATAATTTACTCATTCGAGGACATCCACTTTTTGTTTTGATTGTTTGGTTTTATCTTCTTTTGCCAAGTGGATGGACAAGAATGCCTAAGAACCTCCTCTAGCTATCTATGCTTTTCTCGTCTCAAACTCTATTCATGCTACATCACAAAATTTGATCAAGTCAGATTCGAACCACTCTGTGTGAGGAGCGCTCGGAGTCCCCGATTCGTCATAGACTTAAACTTCCAAAACCTCTTTATGACTCTCGGTCTGACCGATACTCCACTTTCGGTCCTACCGAGATCATTAAGTTGATCTAGGTTTTCGATCTCGATGCAACCGATTTGAACCTTTCGGTCACACCGAGTTTCAGTAACTGCTTGCAGTTATGAATCTCGGTGCCACCGAGTTGTTCCACTCGGTCACACCGACAGGGTCGGGCTATATATAGTCACGGGCAAAATTTTGGAAATTTCTCCGAACCCCTTCGCCCGCGCGATAGCCTGCTCTGCCCTCGTGGTCTCCGGATCGTCTTCTCGCCGCCAGCAGCCTCTAGTCGCTGGTCTCCATCGCCGTCAACGGGAATTCTGCCCCGCCGTTGCCGCCGTAGCAAGTCCCCGCCGAACTAGGTTATGGACTTGATCTTTGTGCTATTCCCCAATCTGATTCCTAGCACATTGTGATCATATTAATTCTAGCCACGATTGAAACACTCCTATCCAGTCAAAACGCTCATAGATTAGGTTTGATTCGAAAATTCTAGGTTTAGGTTTCCGCCGAAACTATCTCGGACCCACCGAGTTGAAAAACTCGGTCCCACCGATTTGGCTTATGCCATTGCACAAGTGAGACTCGGTCTGACCGAGAATTACTTATCGGTGTGACCGATTTTTGAACTCAGTGAAACCCTAGCAGTCTCGGTGCCACCGAACTGTGACTCGGTCCTACCGAGTTCACTAGTTTAGGTTCCAAAACTGCTTCGGTATCACCGAGTTTGAAAATCGGTAGATCCGAGATGATTTCAGTGGGAAACTAAAACTAAGTTTTTGGATCATTCTTTTGCAAAAATCTCTGCATTTTGTGATGCTCATCCACTCTATCTCTTCTATAATCTATTCATAGGGTCAGTAGTCAGTTTGCAGCATATCTGATCAAAGTGATAGCCAAAATATGTCAGAGCAGCAAGTGGTGATGAGTGAGGGCACTAGTCCCTCCAGTTCATCTGATGAAGGCAGCAGGAGCACTCCTAGCAACTTGCCAAAGGCTGCCACGAGACAAAGGAAGAAGAGGACTTCAGATTCTGAAGATGAGGACTATGTGGCAGAGGAAGAGGCCACTTCCAAGAGAATTGAGCTAGCTCAAGGCACTAAGCCAGGCCTGAAAATCAAAAGGCCAGTAGGCAGGCAACCAATGTCAAAGGCCAGAATGTCAACTGAGAAGCCCATAGAGCCAGTTGCAGCTGAGGGCAAGAAAAGAAAGGAAAGGGTGAAGAAGACTGTGGCTAGAGTGCTTGGCAAAGCTTCCATCATGGAAGAGGAAGAAGAAGAAGAGGCAGCTGCACCAGCGCCCAAGGCACCCAAGCTAATGGGAGATGCCATAAAATCAGGGGGAGCTGCTTCCAAGGCCAAGTCAGCTCCAAAGCCAAAGCCTAAGAGAAATACAAGGAGCATTCCTGCAGCTGAGAAGAACAAGGCCCCAGTGCCTGAGACTGTTGCTGAAGATGAGGAAGAGAATGTCCTGAGAAAGCTAAAGCCCAAGATCCCAGACCACAACGATGCTCATCCTGTGGCTGAGGATATGAAGCTCAGGAGAGATTCAGGGCTGAGGAAATGGAGAGAAGCAGACCCATATGCTTCAAGGAGAAGGACAGCAGTGGACTATAGATTTCACACCAAGGAGCAGCAAGATTTCTATGAGACTGTGCTGCTAGATAAGAAGCCCATTGTATGTGATATGAGATGGTTCGACTGGGAATATATCAAAGAAAACGAAGAGCACTATCCTGGAGTGCAAGACAGCTTCATAGCTTGTGGAGTAGCTGACTTTGTTGGGCAGAAGCTCACAAAGTGGAACGAGGAGCTTATCATGCAGTTCTACTCCACGGCTCACTTTTATCCAGATGGGAGGATCACATGGATGTCTGAGGGTACAAGGTACCAATCCACAGTTGCTGAGTGGGCACAGATCATTAATGCCCCAGAGGAGCAAGATGATGACTTGGATATCTATGCCAAGAAGAAGATGGACCATAACTCCATGTCCAATATGTACAAGGAAATTCCCAATGAAGCTCTTGACACCTTCAAATTTGGGTCTGTGCATTACCTTCTGTCAGGACTGCCTACGATCAATTGGATATTAAGGCACACCTTATTGCCCAAGTCTGGAGATCACAAGATGATCAGAGGCCATGCTATCAACTTGCTACATGTGTTTGATGTGCCTCAGAAGTTCAAGGTGATGAGCCTTATAGTGGAAACTATCAAGAGGACTGCAGCAGATCAAAAGAGGAGCTGCGGATATGCCCCTCAAATTCAGGAGCTCATCAACTTCAAGATGGGCACGGGCATATATCTATTGGACAAGGAACACCTGCCCATCCGTCCAGATTTCGAGGACAATCAAGTTGTCATGACTGAGGACGAGCCATCATCTGCCCAAGCATTTGCAAAGAAGGAGAAGGCGAGGAAGGAGAAAGCTGCCAAGATGCCTACTCAAGAGGAGGCATCTGAGTATTTCTTGAAGACCAAACAAGAGCAGCTTGGTTACTTGATTGCATCCACGCTGAGGATTGAGCAAAGTCTGGCCACCCTCACTCAGAATCAGCAGAGCCTAGAGAGAATCATGGAACAGAAGTTCTATGACCTGGATGTCAAGGTAACGGAAGTTCAGTCTGCAGTGGAGCAGCTCCAGGAGGACATGCAGGAGAGGAGAGGCAGGACTACCACTGCCTTTGCCAGAGTGCCAAGAGGTCCGAGGTCGTCTGCCGTGCCAGTTGCTGACACCAGAGCCACCACTTCAGCACCAGCTACAGCCTCAGCTCCAGCATCCACTTCAGCTCCAACTCCAGCGTCTACTTCAGCATCTACCGAAGCCTTCGTCCTTGGAGTGATTCGAACTCCACCACCACCAGAAGATCAAGCCTAAGCGTCGATTTAGCACTATGCATTTTCTAGGAACTTTTTGGTAACTTGTTGCCAAAGGGGGAGAAGATGTATAGATCATAGGCTTCGAGAGAGAGAGAGAGAGAGTGTTGCTTTTCTCTCTTGCTTTATTTGGTGGTTTTTCGAACTTGTTTGCTTTTGAGTGCTTGAGATACTACGTCATTATTTGTGAGACATTGATGATCATGTGTTTGATCATAAGCTACACTTAATGCTTGCTTATTGCCATTATCCTATCTATCTTGTGTGATCATTCACTTCTCTTGGTGATGAGTGCATGTATTTCATTCTTATCATTTTGAGCGCTCCACCAAGATGTATGTGACATGGAAGAGTAACCCATGACTCTAACTCTTTGTGCATTTGCAGTCCAAAGCAAATTTTAAATATGCACAAATTTAGGGGGAGCTCTTACTTATCACATACTTCTCAAAGCGACGATATATTTCATGCTTATTATCATTTGTCGAAGCTTTGATCTATATGTTGTCATCAATTACCAAAAAGGGGGAGATTGAAAGTGCAACTATCCCTAGGTAGTTTTGGTAATTCATAACAACATATAGCTCATTGAGCTAATTCTATTCCAAGATGATTATTTCAGGAAAGCTCAATGATTGGCATGGCATGGATGTGAAAGTGGAACCCTCAAAATGCTAAGGACAAAGGATTGGCTCAAGCTCAAAAGCTCAAGACTCTTCATTTTATATTTTAGTGATCCAAGATCACATTGAGTCTTTAGGAAAAGCCAATACTATCAAGGAGGGATGAGGTGTTGCTTAATGAGCCTCTTGCTTCACGTGCTTAGTGATATGCTCCAAAACCCTCAACTACTTTCCCATATCCACATATGACCTAAACCCTAAGCCAAACTCGGTCCTACCGATTCTTCCTATCCGGCCGCCACCGAGTTTCACTTGTCATTAGCCACTGCCAAACCCTAGCAATTCGGTTCTACCGATAGGGATCTCGGTCTCACCGAGATGGGATTGCAAACTCTCTGTTTCCCTTTCGTAACTTTTTGGTCTCACCGAAAGAGCGAATCGGTCCCACCGAGATTGCAATGTAAATTTAGTGTTTCCTTTTTGTAACTTTTCGGTCTCACCGAAAGAGCAAATCGGTCCCACCGAGTTTACCTGACCAACTCTCTGGTTAGCTTATTACCAAACTCGGTCTCACCGAGTTTGTGTAATCGGTCTCACCGAGATTACGTTATGCCCAAACCCTAAACATCGGTCCCACCGAGTTGATCCAGTCGGTCCCACCGAAAATCTCTAACGGTCACTAGGTTTCCTATTTCGGTCTGACCAAGTTTGTTGATTCGGTCCCACCGAGATTGGTAAATCGTGTGTAATGGTTGGATTTTGTGTAGAGGCTATATATACCCCTCCACCTCCTCTTCATTCGTGGAGAGAGCCATCAGAACACATACACCATTCCAACTTCATATGTTCTGAGAGAGAACCACCTACTCATGTGTTGAGACCAAGATATTCCATTCCTACCATATGAATCTTGATCTCTAGCCTTCCCAAGTTGCTTTCCACTCAAATCTTCTTTCCACCAAATCCAAATCCTATGAGAGAGAGTTGAGTGTTGGGGAGACTATCATTTGAAGAACAAGTGCAAGGAGTTCATTACCTACACACCATTTGTTACTTCTTGGAGAGTGGTGTCTCCTAGATTGGCTAGGTGTCACTTGGGAGCCTCCGACAAGATTGTGGAGTTGAACCAAGGAGTTTGTAAGGGCAAGGAGATCGCCTACTTCATGAAGATCTACCGCTAGTGAGGCAAGTCCTGTGTGGGCGATGGCCATGGTGGGATAGACAAGGTTGCTTCTTCGTGGACCCTTTGTGGGTGGTTGCTTCTTCGTGGACCCTTCGTGGGTGGAGCCCTGTGTGGACTCGCGCAACCGTTACCCTTGGGTGGAGCCCTGTGTGGACTCGCGCAATCGTTACCCTTCGTGGGTTGAAGTCTCCATCAACGTGGATGTAGGATAGCACCACCTATCCGAACCACGGGAAAAACATCCGTGTCTCCAATTGCGTTTGAATTCTCCAAACCCTTCCCTTCACATTCTTGCAAGTTGCATGCTTTACTTTCCGCTGCCTATATACTCTTTGCATGCTTGCTTGAATTATGTGATGATTGCTTGACTTGTCCTAAATTAGCTAAAATCTACCAAGAACTAAAATTGGGAAAAGGTTAAGTTTTTATTTGGTCAAGTAGTCTAATCACCCCCCTCTAGACATACTTTCGATCCTTCAGAGGGATTTTACCCCTCGCTATTACTATGGCATGTCCGGAGGGGCACGGTTGAGACCTCTTAGTAGTAGCGAGGGGTAAAAACTTAGTAGAAGCGCGGGTTTATAACCCTCGCTACTACTATGGCATGGCCCAGGTGTTGGAAATATGCCCTAGAGGCAATAATAAATTGATTATTATTATATTTCCTTGTTCATGATAATCATTTATTAGCCATGCTAGAATTGTATTGATAGGAAACTCAGATACATGTGTGGATACATAGACAACACCATGTCCCTAGTAAGCCTCTAGTTGACTAGCTCGTTGATCAATAAATGGTTACGGTTTCCTGACCATGGACATTGGATGTCATTGATAACGGGATCACATCATTAGGAGAATGATGTGATGGACAAGACCCAATCTTAAGCCTAGCACAAGATCATGTAGTTCGTATGCTAAAGCTTTTCTAATGTCAAGTATCATTTCCTTAGACCATGAGGTTGTGAAACTCCCGGATACCGTAGGAGTGCTTTGGGTGTGCCAAACGTCACAACGTAACTGGGTGGCTATAAAGGTACACTACAGGTATCTCAGAAAGTGTCTGTTGGGTTGGCACAAATCGAGACTGGGATTTGTCACTCCGTGTAAACGGAGAGGTATCTCTAGGCCCACTCGGTAGGACATCATCATAATGTGCACAATGTGATCAAGGAGTTGATCACGGGATGATGTGTTACGGAACGAGTAAAAGAGACTTGCCGGTAACGAGATTGAACAAGACATCGGGATACCGACGATCGAATCTCGGGCAAGTATCGTACCAATAGACAAAGGGAATTGTATACGGGATTGATTAAGTCCTTGACATCATGGTTCATCTGATGAGATCATCGTGGAGCATGTGGGAGCCAACTTGGGTATCCAGATCCCGCTGTTGGTTATTGATCGGAGAACGCCTCGGTCATGTCTGCATGGTTCCCGAACCCGTAGGGTCTACACACTTAAGGTTCGATGACGCTAGGGTTATAAGGAATAGATATACGTGGTTACCAATGTTGTTCGGAGTCCCGGATGAGATCCCGGACGTCACGAGGAGTTCTGGAATTGTCCGGAGGTAAAGATTTATATATGGGAAGTCCTGTTTTGGTCACCGGAAAAGTTTCGGGTTTTATCGGTAACGTACCGGGACCACCGGGAGGGTCCCGGGGGTCCACCAAGTGGGGCCACAAGCCCCGGAGGGCTGCATGGGCCAAGTGTGGGAGGGGACTATTGGGGAACGTAGCATAAATTCAAAATTTTCGTACGTGTCACCAAGATCTATCTATGGAGTCATCTAGCAACGAGGGAGGAGTGGATCTACATACCCTTGTAGATCGCGCGGGGAAGCGTTCAAGAGAACGGGGTTGATGGAGTCGTACTCGTCGTGATCCAAATCACCGATGATCCTAGCGCCAAATGGATGGCACCTCCGCGTTCAACACACGTACAGAGCAGCGACGTCTCCTCCTTCTTGATCCAGCAAGGGGGGAGGAGAGGTTGATGGAGATCCAGCAGCACGACGGCGTGGTGGTGGAAGTAGCGGGATTCCAACAGGGCTTCGCCGAGCGCTGCGGGAGGAGGGAGATGTGTCATGGGAGGGAGAGGGAGGCGCCAGGGCTTAGGTGCGGCTGCCCTCCCTTCCCCCCACTATATATAGGGCCAAGGGAGAGGGGGGCACAGCCTTGGCCCTTCCTCCAAGGAAGGGTGCGCCCAGGGAGGAGTACATCCTCCCCAAGGCACCTAGGAGGTGCCTTCCCCCTTTAGGACTCTTTCTTTCCCTTATCTCTTGGCGCATGGGCCTCTTGGGGCTGGTGCCCTTGGCCCATATAGGTCAAGGCGCACACCCCTACAGCCCATGTGGCCCCCCGGGGCAGGTGGACCCCCTTGGTGGACCCCCGGACCCCTTTCGGCACTCCCGGTACAATACCGATAATGCGCGAAATTTTTCGGCGACCAAAACAAGACTTCCCAATATATAAATCTTTACCTCCGGACCATTCCGGAACTCCTCGTGACGTCCGGGATCTCATCCGGGACTCCGAACAACTTTCGGGTTACCGCATACTAATATCTCTATAACCCTAGCGTCACCGAACCTTAAGTGTGTAGACCCTACGGGTTCGGGAGACATGCAGACATGACCGAGATGACTCTCCGGTTAATAACCAACAGAGGGATCTGGATACCCATGTTGGCTCCCACATGTTCCACGATGATCTCATCGGATGAACCACGATGTCAAGGACTTAATCAATCCCGTATACAATTCCCTTTGTCTAGCGGTACGATACTTGCCCGAGATTCGATCGTCGTTATCCCGATACCTTGTTCAATCTCGTTACCGGCAAGTCTCTTTACTCGTTTCGTAACACATCATCCCGTGATCAACTCCTTGATCACATTGTGCACATTATGATGATGTCCTACCGACTGGGCCCAGAGATACCTCTCCGTTTACACGGAGTGACAAATCCCAGTCTCGATTCGTGCCAACCCAACAGACACTTTCGGAGATACCTGTAGTGTACCTTTATAGCCACCCAGTTACGTTGTGACGTTTGGCACACCCAAAGCACTCCTACGGTATCCGGGAGTTGCACAATCTCATGGTCTAAGGAAATGATACTTGACATTAGAAAAGCTTTAGCATACGAACTACATGATCTTGTGCTAGGCTTAGGATTGGGTCTTTGTCCATCACATCATTCTCCTAATGATGTGATCCCGTTATCAATGACATCCAATGTCCATGGTCAGGAAACCGTAACCATATATTGATCAACGGGCTAGTCAACTAGAGGCTTACTACGGACATGGTGTTGTCTATGTATCCACACATGTATCTGAGTTTCCTATCAATACAATTCTAGCATGGATAATAAACGATTATCATGAACAAGGAAATATAATAATAACTAATTTATTATTGCCTCTAGGGCATATTTCCAACAGGGACCAGCCCCAGGTGGGCTGGTGCGCCCCCCCCCCACCAAGGCCCAAGGCGCCTCCAAGAGGGGAAGGGGGCAAACCCTAGGGCAGATGGGCCCTAAGGCCCACCCCAGGTGCGCCTCCCCCTCGCCCCCTTGTGGCCGCCACCCAGATGGGATCTAGGGGCTGCCGCCACCCCTAGGGAGGGAACCCTAGGTGGGGGCGCAGCCCCTCCCCTTCCCTTATATATACTTGTGGTTTGGGCTGCCCAACACACATGAGTTCTTGACCTCTCCCTGGCGCAGCCCTACCTCTCTTTCTCCTCATATCTCACGGTGCTTGGCGAAGCCCTGCTGGAGTACCACGCTCGTCCACTACCACCACGCCGTTGTGCTGCTGCTGGATGGAGTCTTCCTCAACCTCTCCCTCTCTCCTTGCTGGATCAAGGCATGGGAGACGTCGTCGGGCTGTACGTGTGTTGAACGCGGAGGTGCCGTCCGTTCGGCACTAGGATCTCCGGTGATTTGGATCACGACGAGTATGACTCCTTCAACCCCGTTCTCTTGAACGCTTTCGCTTAGCGATCTACAAGGGTATGTAGATGCACTCTCCTTCCCTTCGTTGCTAGATTACTCCATAGATTGATCTTGGTGATGCGTAGAAAATTTTGAATTTCTGCTACGGTCCCTAACAGTGGCATCATGAGCTAGGTCTATTGTGTAGATTCTATGCACGAGTAGTTGTGGGTGTTGATTTTGTCAATTTACTTGTCGTTACTAGTCTTATCTTGATTCGGCGGCATCGTGGGATGAAGCGGCCCGGACCGACCTTACATGTACTCTTACGTGAGACTGGTTCCACCGACTGACATGCACTAGTTGCATAAGGTGGCTAGCGGATGTCTGTCTCTCCCACTTTAGTCGGATCGGATTCGATGAAAAGGGTCCTTATGAAGGGTAAATAGCAATTGGCATATCACGTTGTGGTTTTTGCATAGGTAAGAAACGTTCTTGCTAGAAACCCATAGCAGCCACGTAAAACATGCAAACAACAATTAGAGGACATCTAACTTGTTTTTGCAGGGTATGCTATGTGATGTGATATGGCCAAGAAGAATGTGATGAATGATATGTGATGTATGAGATTGATCATGTTCTTGTAATAGGAATCATGACTTGCATGTCGATGAGTATGACAACCGGCAGGAGCCATAGGAGTTGTCTTTATTTATTGTATGACCTGCGTGTCATTGAACAACGCCATGTAATTACTTTACTTTATTGCTAACCAGTAGCCATAGTAGTAGAAGTAATAAGTTGGCGAGACAACTTCATGGAGACACGATGATGGAGATCATGATGATGGAGATCATGGTGTCATGCCGGTGACGATGATGATCATGGAGCCCCGAAGATGGAGATCAAAAGGAGCAATATGATATTGGCCATATCATGTCACTATTTGATTGCATGTGATGTTTATCATGTTTATACATCTTATTTGCTTAGAACAACGGTAGTAAATGAGATGATCCCTCACTAAAATTTCAAGAAAGGTGTTCCCCCTAACTGTGCACCATTGTGAAGGTTCATCGTTTCGAAGCACCACGTGATGATCGGGTGTGATAGATTCTTACGTTCACATACAACGGGTGTAAGCCAGATTTACACACGCGAAACACTTAGGTTGACTTGACGAGCCTAGCATGTACAGACATGGCCTCGGAACACAAGAGACCGAAAGGTCGAGCATGAGTCGTATAGAAGATACGATCAACATGAAGATGTTCACCGATGTTGACCAGTCCGTCTCACGTGATGATCGGACACGGCCCAGTTGACTCGGATCATGTAATCACTTAGATGACTAGAGGGATGTCTATCTGAGTGGGAGTTCATAAGATGAACTTAATTATCCTGAACATAGTCAAAAGGTCTTCGCAAATTATGTCGTAGCTCGCGCTTTAGTTCTACTGTTTAGATATGTTCCTAGAGAAAATTTAGTTGAAAGATGATAGTAGCAATTATGCGGACTAGGTCCGTAAACTGAGGATTGTCCTCATTGCTTCATAGAAGGCTTATGTCCTTAATGCACCGCTCAGTGTGCTGAACCTCGAACGTCGTCTGTGGATGTTGCGAACATCTAACATACACATTTGGATAACTACGTGATAGTTCAGTTAAACGGTTTAGAGTTGAGGCACCGAAGAAGTTTTAAAACGTCGCGAAACATATGAGATGTTTCGAGGGCTGAAATTGGGATTTCAGGCTCGTGCCCACGTCAAGAGGTATAAG
>NC_053023.1:28948950-29056321 GCF_003073215.2 Triticum urartu | reverse complement strand
AAGATACATCAGTGGGGCAGCTAGATAATGGGATAGCTTCTCCGGTGAGTGGCGGTTGCTTCTTCCTTCCCTCCGACGACTGCTTGATCCAGATTTGTCATTTGTGTCGGATTGCGAGAGGAAGAAGAACGGGCATGGAAAAGATGGAAAAGGCGAGGCATGAGAAGAACATTCAGAACAACGGTTCCATTGAATTGGAAAAAACTTATTTTCATATACAAGCTTCCAAGTTTATACTATATATTATAGGCAAACGCATCATTCCATGCTTTAAATGTTCATTATCCAAAATCCATATATACGTATGCATTGTACTGCAGCTGCATCGTTCTGTAGCTAGCTAGCTGATAAACCATACTCGATGCTGCATGGAGCCATGGACTGATGAGGTACTAGTGTTCATTTTCATATACACAAGATTACAATCTTATGCTGCTATTACATGGGCAAATGGATCGTTTCTACTGTACTTTCTACGAAGATCCATGCTTTATTTGAAAAACAAATTCATATATACGTCGTGTACTGCAGTCGTACGTATGGTACTATACGTCAATCTTAGTTGATAAACCATAGTACTCGACGATGCATCATGCATGGACTGATGTAGTTGTACTGGTTTTTAAGAGCTGTCCATGGTGGGGTAGCGGGCGAAGGTGGCAATGCCGCAGTTGTTGCCGCTCCCGCGCGTGAGGCGCATGTAGCCCCCCTCGCCCCACCCAGCCCCCCATTGGTTCTTCACCACCCAGTACTCCTGCCCGCCAGCCTCCGTCCCGTAGCCCACCACCGTGACGGCGTGGTGCAGGTTCCGCCCGCACGACGGGCTGCCCACGTACACGCCGCTCCTGTAGTGGTGGAAGTCAGCGTCGGCCTCCACGGCCACGGCCACCGGCTGGCTGGCCACGAGCACCTGCAACGCGCCCTCGTCGCCGTGCAGTGTCACGGACCGGTGGACGCCGACGGAGGCGGCCGGGTTTGGGCTGAGGCCGCCGCTGCGGCACGCGCCCTGCTTGGCGTTGTACGTGTAGGCTGCCTCCGTCTGCAGGCCGCCGCTGGCGGTGATGTAGGTTAGGGCTGCGTTGACGAAGCCACTCTTGCAGCTGTTGGCGCCGCCCGTGCAGTCGAGCACCTGCTGCTCTGACATGGAGATGAGGTTGCCGGTGGCGATCTGCACCAGCCCCTCCGTCGCCGCCACCGCCGCGAACGCCCAGCAGCTCCCTGCACGCACGCAAACGACGTGTGAACATTCCCTTATTCATTTGCCAGCTTTGTCCTGTGGTATATGCTATGCTATGCATTCGGGAGGTGCAGATTCTTCTTACCGCAGTGACCTTGGTACTTGACTGGGGTGACGGCGCCCCGGGCCCTCCAGTCCACGCTGTCCGGCGTGGACTGCAGCTGAGTCATGGACACGTTCACCACGGCCGCCGGCGTGAGCCCGCCGGGCTGGTGACGGTACCCGAGGTGCGTCTCGGCGAACTCCTCGTTGGTGAGGTCGGAGAACTGGTTGAGCCCGAGCGTGTAGGTCCGGTTGCCCGCCCGGTTGACGGCGTCGATGTGGCGCGCGTTGGCCTCGAACACCTCCCGCCGGCGCAGCTTCTCGGCGGCGTCCGCGTACACGCGCCCGTACCTGGCCATCCACCGCTCGTGCCGGGCGGCGGCCAGCGCTTCCCCTCGCGCCGCCACGACGCTGACAAACGCGAGCGCGAGCACCAGCGCCAGCAGCGTTTGCTTGCCGTGGATAGGCGCCATTAGCTAGCTAGCTGCTTTGCTTGCGATGGTTGGCGAGCGAGCTAAGCAGGTACGTACGTAGCAACCATGCCGCCTCCGCTTGTATTTATACGCGCGCGCGGTGGCGGCGCCAATGGCGAGCAGGACGGGGCATGCATGCGAGCAGGTTCAACGGATCCGCCTAGTGGAACGAACGTATTGACTGGGAGGGAGACCATGGATGGATGTGGTCTCTCCGTATCTTCTTCTTCTCGACGGTGGTTGCTCTCGTCAGTCGTCGCCACTCACATATTCTTGGTCGTCGTCATCTTCTGCTACTTGGGAGATTTTTCTGGCTTCCCAGATGGTGCCGCAACACACACGCATGCATATACCGTCGCACACGCACAGAGCTGGTCGCAGCTGCCTGGAAGAAATTGGCCGAATCGGCGTGCACTTTCTCTTTGCTTGCTGCTTGTTCACTCGCACTCACGCGCATACAGTTTGGCGAATTAGTAAATTTACCGGTGCCGGTATGTACCGGTGCATGCGCAATCCACCGTTCGTTCGCCAGTCTCATCAAGATTCGTGCAGGTTTTATACAATTTCTTTTCATGTGCAAATACAACAGATTAAATAGAGCTATACCTGTATTTGTATCGGACAGTGTCCGCTTTTACAGAGAAGAGGGAGGGAGTGGAGAGAACAGTGCATGCATGTATTCTCTCACCACATACGCTGAACATGCATTTCTTATTTTCATTCTCAAATTTTTAACGATTCATACCTTTTGAACCAAAAGTTCATTGTTGAAACTTTTTATATATTTGAATTCATGGTGTGCAGACCTTCAGAACAAGATCAATTTTGGATATATTTGAACTACATTTTTACATATATTTCAATTATCTTTGAAATCATTTTCATAAAACATTAAAAGGTTTCACTATTTCACATAAGTGATACCTACAGTTTCAAACATTTTCACAAACTGGAATATGGAACTTACAAACTAACTTCACTCATTTGATTTCACTCGTTTTGAATAACTCATTTCAGTTATTTGAAGAACCGGTTTCACTCAAATGAAAAAACAAATTTGCTTGCTTCATAAAACAGATTTTGCTCATTTTAAAATTATATTTCACTCATTCAAACAATGATTTTCAGTTATTTCATAAAATTGGTTTCACCAATTCGAAAAACCTATTTCACTTAATTCAGAAAAAATGCACTTCACTTCTTCCAAAAAAGTATTTCACTAATGTGAAAAAGGCACATTTCATTCCTTTGAGAAATCTATTTTTCATGTGTTAAAAAAAGGCTTCACTCATTACAAAAACACTTGGTTCACATAGTTTAAATAAACTGATTTCACTTATTTTAGAACACATATTTTGCTGAGTTCACGTATTTCAAAAACACATGATTCGTATATTTGAAAAATAATAGTTCCACATATTTGAAATAACCGATTTCACTCATTTTTGAGAAAATAATTTCACACAATTAAGAAAACAAGTTTCAATCGTTTCAAAATACAGATTTCACTCAGTAAAAAAGCATATTTTGGAAAAGTGAGTTTATTCATTTCAAAACACTTATATCACTTGTATCAAATAACTAGTTTCAAAACTTTGAAATAAAAGGTTTCACGTATTTCACACCGGAATATCTGTCATGTGTATGAAAAAAAAATCCACTCATTTCAAATAATTGATTTCACTCATTTTAGAAACGTTATTTCACTTATTTCAAAAGAACTATCATTTAAAAAACAATTTTACTCATTTCAAAACTAGATTTCACGCAATTCAAAAATCATTTCATTTATTTCAAAACACAGATTTTTAACATAGTTCAGTCAACATAAATTTGATTGAAACGGTAAAATTGTAATTAGTTTAAATGCGTTGAAGATTGGTCTTGTTCAAAAGGTCTCATCGCTAGGAATTCAAAATATAAAAAGTTTCCGAAATAATTTTGTAGCTTAAAAGATATGAATGATTGAAATTGTGAAAGCAGAAATAAAAGGACATGAATTTAGTGAGGGAGAGATGAGAGCTATTGTGACCGTGTCATTGTTGGGAGGAGAGAGAATATGTGTCATGTATGCGCAGATGGGATCACTATTTGACTTAAGTGCTGAGATACGAAAATAGAAGTTGGACGATAAAGGGACATACTTATGGAGTAGGACCACAAGTGCATAGATTTTACAAAAAAAGGGTTTTCCCCCGCTATCTACAAAGTGCATAGTTTTTAAAGGCATTGTGTGATGGATGTTGTACTGGTACATACCTGAATCGGTAAAAGGAGGTTTTATGTATGTGGCCTGGGTTGCATGCTTGACTCACATTTTGCAGGAGAATGGAAAAAACGCAGCACCCTGATAAGTGCTACTAGTGTGGCACAAAGCAATTCCGCCTTGACTTTTTTATGCAAGTTTCAATTTGGATGGCAACTTTAATTGTGAAGCACGGCAATTTTCTGTTTAGATGGCAAGTTTAATTTTATTTAATTATTTGTTTCTTTCAGATGACAACTTTAGTGTAAAAAAACGTCAAGGTGGTGTTACTTCGTGCCTATGCCAATGCATTAAAAGTAAGAAAATATGCACAACCAACTCATGAAAATGCTGGTATGACTGTAAATGATTTATTCTGAGATCATTTGAATACGAATGCGGATTATGGCAATTCCTTCCTTCAGTCCGTTTTCAGGTACTTGTTGGCCTATTCGCAGAAATAAATAAATAACTACGCGGGTGCCTTTTCCCCCAATATCGCCCAAGTGCCAGTATCCGCGCTCATTCAGAAACGACAGCCGATTCCCGGACTAACAACATACTGCATTTAACCATCAACTCTCAGCACACCAGCAACGGGAATAACAACAGGGCAGAGTGGCACAAAAGGCACGTCGATGACAGTACACAGAAGCAAAATATCTCTCTCAATTGCACAAGGGTTCAGTAGCCTAGTGAGCTAGCGACGCGATCAGGAGGAAAAGGATGATGCCTATTCAGATCAAAGAGCGGGGCATTGGCTAGTAAGAACAGGCACGGTAAGGCGGGGATCTTGTTATCGTAGTACAACCGCTGCGTTCCTCACAGCCAGGTACCTCTGGACGTATTCTTCGGGAAGCATTCTGATCTGCCTGAAGACCTCTGGGTCAGCGTAGCGCAGCTTCGTCCTCGGATCCATGTATGGTGCCTGCACAAAGGTAAAAAGGTCAGACTTGTAAAAAGTACTCCCTAACAGATGTAACAAGGGACGGCACCTAATGGGCAACCAAAAATGCTCTGTATCAGATATATGCATCAGCTAGTGCTACTGAAACTATG
Source organism: Triticum urartu (assembly GCF_003073215.2). Classification (NCBI taxonomy): domain Eukaryota; kingdom Viridiplantae; phylum Streptophyta; class Magnoliopsida; order Poales; family Poaceae; genus Triticum; species Triticum urartu. The sequence goes on along the minus strand of NC_053023.1, from coordinate 29,051,265 downwards.
TAACCAGTGACGGCATGTACGTAGCAACAAACAGGTCATGCACGATACAGCACAACATGGAACATACTTGGACTGGTTGATGAGATACAAGTAGGTTCTTGGCGGCAACACAGATGTTTGTGTGGTGTTCTATGTAATTTCTTCTATCTCTCGCCAACACACTGCATCATCTGGACTACAGTCCTCAGCAGTCAGCAAAATCCAGGCTTAGGACAGATGGCCAGTGTTGGGTGCTGCTTCATTTGGGTCAGTTGCCCTGCCTCCAAGCCTTGAGTTCGACCAATACGATTGTCATATCATTAGGGTTCATTCATTTATTACGGCGATGCGTATGTGGGTGAAAATGTGAACTATTAGTACAGATGTCAGTAGGGTGATGTTCAAATTGTTCATGCATTACCAACAGCTGCAGACGTGCAGTGAAGTTTATGACCCTTGGTAATACTGTACATGGCAGTACCAAGTTGAAATTAACTAAAGATGTTGTTCGCAGAGGCCGCGAGAGAGATACAAACTGTGAAAAGAACATTACAACTGAGAAGTATTGATTTTAGTTCACCTGCCTGTTCTAAAACATTAGTAAACTCACCCAAAACACTAATCAAGTTTTCAACTCTTAAGTTCTATAATATGCGTATACACTTAAGTTCATGTTTTATGGGGACTATGTTATTAATACTGTATTATAAAAATATTTACCAACTATAGTAGTGTATTTCGTTCATGAAGACTCCTGCTTCATTCATATAGGGATCTGTTAGAACAGCACAGACTTTAATTACATATGTTTAGGGGTGTCCACACCGGACTTTTACAAACTGTGCTAAATCGTCAACAGATTGCTAATTTTGTAATTTTCCAAAACTGTGATACATAAGTGCTAGTAAGTTTGTTGGTCCACAGGTTGGTCAACCTGTGTAAACAGCAATTGAACACCCCTACATAAGTGGCAGTATGAAAGCTACCAAAAACATCTAAATTTAGGTTGATAGTGAAATCTGTTCACAACATTTTTTCCAAAATAAGTCACAATTTTAGCAGCTCAATCTGGATTCTGTTCCAACACAGTCCTGCTGGGTTTCTGCTATGCCAACAAGTTGAATCAAAAAGCACTCATATTAACAGTACAATTCAAAGATAAAAATAACTACGACCCTGTTTTTTTTTCTCCTTAAAAGGTTGCAACAATATTGTATTAGCCTCGAATTACATTAACATCCACACAGATGAATATCCATATGCAAAATTTAATTAGACAGCATAAAACCAAATCTGAGGAACATTGCAAAAAGTATACAGTCAATAATTCTGAAAAATGGAGTGAACTCTTGCCAAAAAAAGGGGGGGAATGGAGTAAAGCAATTAGAACAATGCTGAATTAGAGCTTTCAGTGGGTCATCCATACAATTCTCACATTATTTAGCGGTACTTTTTTGTAGTAGTTACTAGTTAGAAGTTACCAAACACAATCAACTTTCAGATAATCACAAATTTAACTGGCCAGAGTTTATTTGATTTCAACCTACACAAAACCTGATCATACAGCGTCAAATAATAGGTTGCACACACAAACCTATCTTGTCAATAATACATCCGAGTTGCTTTTAAAAAAGGCTTGTGTTGGTTCATACAAAGCAGATAAGTGAGGACAGTGAAGAACTCCAAACAAAATGTTTATGGAGAGTAATTATAAGACATAAAAGATAACATTATGGCCACGGTCTCTAACATGGAACTATTTTTTGTTGATCTCTACCGGTACTGCTATGTCTTAGATCTAGCTGCTCATAAGCTACTTACTGAGTTTTCCTATGAGCCAGCTACTGGGAGAATAACTAAACTCAAAGTATCAGCTTATTCCTTCAAATTTATAGGCCTTGTTAAGCACAGCACAAAATTTCATCTCACTGGGAGAGTTTGCAACCAATTAACACTGCATGTAAACATGCAGTTTAGCATGATAAACAAAATTGTGGTAAACACAGGGCACAGCATTATGACCTACTTCAGACCTAAATGTATTCAAATTCCAAACCTTATCATTTAGAAGCATTGCAGGATATGTAAATCAACAGTTGGAGTCTATTGGGGTGACTTACCTCAAAGCCTGTAACGTCACAATATCTCTTTGGTGGATAAATGGATGGGGGTGACTGAATATTTAAATCTGCATAAAGAACATACTGTGAACATTATATTCGCCACAACAATTTTCTCTAAATACTACATGTGCATACTACCTGAACACACAAATAACTTGTTTCGCTAATGTCAAAAATAAATCTAGAATGTTATCCAGCTTTGTACTCGTAACTGAGAGATACAGGTTCATGTAAAAGCTGTCTAATCGCCTTAGCAGTGGAAGCTAATACTTCAGAAGCTATGAATTTAGACACAAAGTCAGCAATCTATTGGTCTATTAACATGGCATTCTATCAAGCACGAGTTTGGAACCAACTTTTATTCTACTAAAAACACTGCCTATAAATTGAGAAAACAATGATGTTTCAGGAGGAAGTATTTGCATCTAAGGCTCTAAAGTGAATTGTGAGTTTGTATTATGTAACATGAGAAGAAGCAATTCAACTGCTGCTATTTGTTAGCACCAAAATACAGCACAATGTGCAAGCTCCCAGCATTGGTGGGCTCTTGGAAAAAATCCAGCATGCAGCTCCAATTTTCAATCTCTAATCACCACAAGTTTCTAGGCCTAGAGTGGATCATCGAATAGTCTTAAAACACCTCAACGAGCACAGGAAGGCCTAAAACCTACAAAGCACTTGATTTACAGACGAAATCTGCAATAATTGGGCAACTAGCAGCAGGAAGGGGATCGAGGCGCTCACAGTTGGGGCGGTCCGGGGGCAGCGAGGTGGCGTCGGCGGCCTGGAGGAGGTGGCGGAGGTGCTTCCACTGGCGGCCGCGGGACTGGCCCTTGGGGTACTTGTCGGCCGTCTGCACCTTCTTGAACGCCATCGTCGGCGCCAGCAGCATCTCCGCCCTCACTACCTCCGACTCCATGGTCCCCCTCCCTCCCGCTTCGAGCGGCTCGGAGTCGCGGCGATTCCGCTGGTGCGCGCTTAGGGTTGGAGGCGGTGTGGCCTACCGGGCAGCGCCTGCTTCAGCCACCGGCGGCCGGCGGGGGTAGGCGGCGAGACGGTTCGGGAAGTCACGAGGCGGTGGCGGCGGCGGTCGGGGGAGGAGGGGCTGAGAGAGTGGCCGCGTGGTACACGTCACGCGAGTAATGGCCTTCCCCGGCTGTCCGGTCGATCCAGCGTTCCTGCCGCATCCGACGGCTGGGATCCTTCTTCCTCCGCGGGTGCCACGTGGCATGGCTGCCGTGCGTCGGAGCAGCGGTGATGGCGCGGCAAAGGTGACTACACCGCAACGAGTCACCGCTGCGAGTTCTGCCTCTCTCATCAGATGTGATGGGGTCACCGCCGCGAGCGTGGTGCAATCACTGGGATGCCTTGTGCTCAACTTTCTTGTCAGGTACTTCGGGTTGTCTCTCTCCGTGACTCGTCTATCCAAGATTCACCTGTAGCCATATGTGGATCGTGGTGCCGGCCATCTGCGGATGTGGAAAGCCTCGATGCTCTGACGTACTGGGAGGTTGGTTCTGATTAACTCGACTCTCATCGCTACGGCGATCTTCCCTATGCTCATTCTCAGTCTTCCGATATGGTTTCTCTCTTGCATCAACAAGGTCTGCCGGGGTTTTTTCTAGTGTGGGCATGCTGAAGCAAAGGGGGGGGGGATGTCTGGTCAAATGGAAGCTAGTTTGCACGCCGATGAAGTTTGGTGGGCTGGGGGTCAAGAACCTGCATCGTATGAAAAGGCATGAGTGGACAAGCCTCGGTAAGGCTTGCAGATTGATGTTCCTCATGAGGCGTGTGCTCTGTTCGATGTCGCGGTAGAGTGTTCGCTAGGGCACGAGTCTAATATCGAGTATTGGTCGGACCGGTGGTTCGATGGCAGGAGTGTGGGACGATGCATATGTGAGGCGGGCGGTGGGATGTCAGCTAGTTGCTGAGGTTCTGCCAGAGGCCAAGTGGTTGCAAGCTATCAGGGGAGCTCCATTTGTCTCGGCGATCGCTGAACTATTAAACCAGTGGACCATGATACAGAATGTCGAGTTGGCTCCACACCTTCACACCTTCAGTTGGCATCTGACTGTGGACGGCAACTTCGTTATCTGTGCGTTCGGCATACTCATCATTCTTCCTTGTGCGTGAGTATGCGTTGGGCATGGCAGAGCTTTGGTCATCTTGGGCATCGTTGGAAATGTAAATTTTTATCTCGCTTGTGTTGCACGATCGCTTGCGGATGTCTGGCAGATTGGTGAAACAAAACCTGCAGCACCCTGTGCAGTGTGTTTATGCTTCCAGAAGGAGGAATCGGTGAACCATCTTTTGTTGGGTTGTTCGTTCTCTTGACAAATTTGGTACTTTGTGTTGTTACCATGGAGGCTACATAGATTCACCCCGCAACCTACCGACGAGCTCAAAGATTGGTGTCCTAGGTTGCATTCAGCTGCTCCCAGGACTCGGAGGAAGGAATTGAACACTCTGGCCTGTTGCACATTAAGGATGATTTGGTTGTAGAGGAATAGTCGCGTTTTCGACAAAGCAGCATCAATGCCCTCCATTGTCACCGTGAGAGTTTGAAATGAGTTTACTTTGTGGATGTTGGCTAGGGTGAGTGGATCCGTGGACGATAATATGAGAATTGATGCTTAGGTGTTTCTAGGTTTGGGTGCTGGCTAAAGTGCCATGCATCCCTTGTACATAGCAGGCATGTTTGGTTGCAGTAGTGAACAATAGCTGCATTGCATACATATCTCAATCCAGCCTGGTTGAGCAAAAACAACCCCAAAAATGCGTCATCTGCAAATTGTTTGGTTGCCTGCATTTAGGGTCCCTGCATTAGGTAATACGCAAGTGCACTTTGTTTGGTTGCCTGCATTGGCCCAAGCGGCACATGAGCATGGTGTTTGGTTGCACGCATGAGGTATGATTAATAGCTAGCACTTGCACTTAGCACACAGGGTTAAGAGCTAGCAGAGGGAGGGGAGAAGAAATGTAGTGTGCGTCGGACAATGGCGACTGCGATGGATAGTGGTCATGGCGCCGTGTCAAACATGACGAGCACGGAGTCGTGGACGAGCGACCCCGTCGGTGAACTAGTTGCGGTGCTCGCGCAAACACAATCGGCAGAGGAGGAGAATGCAGTGGGACGACAGTGCAGTGTCAATGCAGTAGGAGGACGACAGAGAGTAGGCTAAGATGAGCGACACCGGAAACGACTCTAGTGTCGTAGGACGTGGGCAAGGAGATCAAGAGGAAGGGTGTCGGCATCGAGAGGGACAAATAGGAGGGCTATGAGCAGAGGACAGAGGAGCTCGACATGGCGGCGGCAGTGCAATAGGCTGCTGTTCAAAAAGAGATGAAGCTACAATCATCGAAACCAAAATTTTACAACACGAATGTTGTGCGGAACTGCGAGATTAATCTGCTAGTCAAAGAAAATTTCAAACGATCAATCGTGCGCAACGAATCTGACAAAATTCGTCTAGAATAGCTTCAACGGGAAGACGAAATTAAGAACTTACAACCGACGAAACTACAAACCGATCGCCTAAATGGAACCGTAGCATTAAGGTGCATCTTTTTCGTGTAGAGCTTACCTCGAATCGAAGCACCATTGTGTAAATCGGAAGGGGCTAGGAAGAACATAATTAGAGAGAAGGTTACTAGAGGTAGGAGAAGATAAGCACGCACGGGTTGCATACCAGCCCAGCTCGTATCCCTCCCATCTCCCCTCGTGCAAGTGGCCCACCATGTGCGCTCGCCTCAGCCTGGCTCGCTAGAAACTGTCAACCTGAACGTTTCCAGCGAGCCAGGCCCAAGTGTACTTTAAATTTCGTGCCATGTGAGCCGCACAGTAAATACATGCAACCAAACGGTTCGCTTTCTTTCCGCACGGGCCAGACTGGGCCATATATAAGCAACCAAACACGCACGCCCAGCGTGTACATGTTTGTACTTAATTTTTCTCCTGTATCTTAACACAAAATACACACAACTTGTGTGTTATCTCTACTCCTAATCTCTACTCCTAATAAACGAGTTGGTTGAATAGTCCCATCACTTTCAACTGGTTATTTTTCGTTCTCCCCCGCACCCACGCACGCAGCCAAAAATCAGGCCTAAAAAAACCACTCTATCGATCGCTTGACTCGGAGGCCCGTCAGCTGATCCCCCGACCAAGGAAGGCACGACCCGCTGCCCCTCTCTTCTAGGGTTTCAAGCGGCGGCGACACAGGCGGTGGCGACGGCGGTTGGCCCGCACCACCACTCACGTCCGTCGCCACGGCCACATGCCTCGTCGCGACGACATCGACGCCACCTACGCACCGCACGATGTCGCGCCTCGCTCGCCTTCTTCGACGATGCCCGATGCAGCCAAGCCAGGTGTGCCTCTGCCTTAGCCGACGCAGTCGGCCATGACTAGCAGCAATCCCCAAGCCTGACTCGCCGCTGCCGCCTGCCGCGGCTCCGCCTCCTCCTCTGCCGCCAGGGCGCTGTGTGAGGATAGCCGCCGCTTCATCCAAGGACGCTCTTATCAAAGGTATGGCCTCATCGTTCTCCCACCTCGGTGTGGATTCCGTCGTAGAAATTGTGGTGCTGGATAGTGGATACTGACCGCCCACTTTCCTGTCTTCGCTTTTCTCCCATCCGAAACCCTAGGCCGGGGCGCTGCTGACGGATGCCGCATCTGAGTCCATGGCGGACCTCTTCCCTTCATCTCTTCTCTATTCGGCCCTGTGAGAGTGAGGACGCACGTGCATTCATGCGTGCTGAAATGAGCGTCTCCAAGTTTGAACAAAAATGGTTATGTTTAACTGGTACTGGCTTTTTGATGGAACCTGCAGCTTGGAACACACTGCTCGAAGGTGACGGGATGCCTGGGGCAACTGCTGATGCCGGAGAGGGTCAGCTGTTCTGAACTGGATTGGGGAGATCAGTTTTTGTCAGCGAGAGGGCTATAAGGAGGGCCATGGCATTGGTCGGGGAGGAGAACACACTGATCAAGATAAGTAAGAGCTTATGTGCCCAACTTTTGTTTTGCAGTATTCAGACTGTTCCATTGTTCGTTTCTGCATGTATTGTACCTGATGACCAGTTTTTGTGTTTCAGAGCAATCATTTGAGGATGTACCTGATGCAGAGGGCGAATCAAGAGAAATGGATGCTCCATTTAGAGGCAAGACTTGCTTTAACCTTTTTCTCTGTATAGACAAGATTGAATGTTGCAACAATAGTCAGAAACGTGGTCTTGCTTTCACCTTTTTCTCTGTAGAGATAATTGTACCAACTGTATCTTCTTGAGGTTGTGCGTTACTGATTCAGTTTTCCATCTTGTGAAATTTAGGTGGAGTGCGTAACAGTACCATGCCCCTCTCTCCTCCAAACTGGATCAGGAAAAGCGGCCTTGCTGGGCAATGATTCAATCCAAAAGGCAAGAGCTCTTTCAGAAGGTAGGAGGTTTAACACCTGTTTACTTTATCTAAACGCTGAAAGTGCTTTCTTACCACTTATTTTGTCCATGGTGGCGTATGTATGGCTGCGAGTAGTTTAGGATCTGTTCATCCCATGTTCTGTTAGAAATTATGTCACTATTCATTAACAACAAGGCATCGTAATATAATATTTGTTGAACCAGCATATTTTCCACAGTTGCCTGGATATTTGTTATACTTACAACTGAAGATATATTTGGATGTGCTTAGCTTGTTGAGCATTTCTATTCCATATTAATATACAATGACTTCAAGTAGTTTTATACTAATTAGGGTCCACCTAATTGATGGCAGTATATTTCTTTAGTTCACCGCTGATTTGTGACCTCCTAATGAACCTGGAGTCTGTATATGCTATACAATAATATATATTTAAAAGCAATATTTTTTTATGTTCTATCTGATGGAATTTATTTTCTGAGACGTTCATTGAATATTTCATAATTTTGATGGCCTCTTGATTCATGTCATTAACAGTTATTTTTCAGTACTTTTCAGGAAGGCAATATCTCTTTTACTGGCTAATGGGGTTCTCTCTTCTAAAATTGGACTAAAATTTCCCAGTGGGTTCTCCAATTTAACTCTTTCTAAAACCTTTAGAAGCTATGAAAGAAAGGGAATAACCTTCCACTTGTCATGTACATCCTCTTAAGGTCTTCTCTCTTCTATGTCAAAGCATCGCAAAATTACACAGTCTATCATTTAGTGTTGGATATTCCAAGGTATAACTTCCTTCTCTACATATATATTCATTTTGTATGTTTTTCTAATTTGTGAGGGTGATTTCTGCCTGTACGTATTAATTGATCCATATATAAAATACCAGCACTCAAATTTTGTCAAAGAAGTTGGCCTGTTAAATGTAGCATTGTGGTGCTCAACAGATTCTATTTACAATTTTAGTGTTCAAGTACAAACAAGTTATACGCATATTTCAAACTCACTGGTGGTGTCAATCTTGATTCACTTTTTTTGGATTCAGCAGCTATATGTTATAGGCATATTCTCACTGTAAAAATGCCCTAAATGTGAGGCCTTGACTTACCTTTTCTTTTTGAAATTATTACTTTGCCATTGTTTCGATGTTACCACCACCACATGGTTGTACTCTTCCACATAAGATCGACTCTACGTTTAATCTGTAGTAATTTAGTTGACTGATTTTGCATGCTAATAATTCAATAGATGGGCACAACTTTTTTTGGAGGGAAATAGATGGTTACAACTTAACAATGTTGGGTGCATTATGTTCTGTCAAGACTTAATATATGGGGGCTATCGGTCATGCACCTTTTCTTCTTTTGTATTTGGGAGTATTTTGTATATTTTGTGCAATATGATTTGTGAAATATTTTTGGCCAAATATGTTTTTCGCCATCTGCGGATGATTTTGGAAAACATAGGTTGACATTGATATCAATCTATCTAAAGAAAATGATATTGATTCTTCCTCGTGCTCTATTATTAGTAATCCTGTAACAGCTTTCTTATCCATTCATACAAGTCAAAGATGCGCACATTGTTGCTTCCTTGTGCTTCGTTAATATTGATTTTCTAATGGATTTTTATAGATAAATTTATGTGCATGGCACAGATTAACAGTTTGGCCAGGCTTTTGTACTGAGCGATGTCATTTTGAAAAAAAAAACTGAATAAACTACTGCCCATCAGACGAGAAAAGGCTGATTCTGCCAATTCAAGTTCGATGTCTGGCTAGGTGTCTTGTGCAGACTTGACATGGGCTATGTTGGACACTAGCAAGTGTTCCCAATCACATCTTAAAGAAATTCAAGTTCGCTGCAGGAAAGGTTTGCTCTTTCAAAATCAATGCACTTGTGAGTACCAAGCTGAATAAGGTTTATTATGCATGCTGAATAAGGTACTGAAATGATCTGAATTTCAAACTCTGTTTTCTTTGCTTGCTTGGTAGTACAGTCTGCAGTACATAACACATCTTCTTGTTTTTTTTCTGTTATAGTTTCATTTTTCAGAAACTTGTCAGAGGACGAGACGACGGACTTTAGAGAATTTGACTCCCAGTATAGTGATAAATAGAGGGAAAATTAACCTTAAGGTCCTAAGGGCTGCTTTATAAAAGCTTTGTACCAAATTTACTGAATTAGAAATAACAGTTGATACAGCTGGTATGTTAATCTCACAACCCTGACGTTGAACATTTCCTTCTTTTGTCCTGTATATGCACACTTACCTTCCTGCAACTGTATGTACTTCCTCTGTAAGGAAATATAAGAGCGTTTAGAATACTAAAGTAGTGATCTAAATGCTCTTATATTTCTTTACGAAGGGAGTATTAACTAGCCAATTGCTTTCATTTAATTATCATTATTCTGGAACATGTTGCTCACTTTATATTAAACATTTTAATTAGAATAAGCTATCCAAGGAGGTTTTATTAGGAAATTTTAGTTTATGTGACTTTTTTTATTTGAACAAGCATACGCATCTCCATTTTTTCATTTTAGTTGTTTATTTGTATAGTTGGAACATTAGTTTGGTGTGAGTTTCAGCTACCTGCTTGTTATTGAAACTGCAAGAACTCGCTAGCTTTTGTCAAAAGAAATGGAATGTGATGGAAGTAAAAGAACATAAGGTGTTTTTGTTGATCCTTGTGTCTGATTTTAGGGTGTGTGTGTGTGTGCCTAATCACTGTAAATAGTAAATACTCTACATTTATGACAGCGAAATCCTTGTGAATATGGACAGATGGAGGTGTATGAACGGGCAGTTCTTGCAGTTACTTATTCAGTGGACATATGGTGTAATTATTGTCAGTTTGCGATTTCAACATACAATGACCCAGATGTCATCAGAAGGTAGCAATTGAATATCGGGACTATTCCGATGAAGTTTTTTTAATATATTTTTATAGTGTCTTGACTTTCGTTAACTACCGCATTTTAGGCTGTATGTGTATATATAGGAATACATACATGGCAAGAAGGGATTTTACAATACCTAGGACCTGCACAGGAATGCTTGATGAAATGCTTTATAATATTTTAGCACTGTTTTTCGGCAGTCCTTGTGGTAGGAAAGTGATCCATTCTTCGAAAACTCATCTACTACTACTCACCAAATCACATCGTTCCATATATGGACTAACTGAGAATCTGGGATTTTTCCATCAATCGCACTGCCTTTCCATCCCCTCCATCAACAAGCGATCAATCTTCCACATCGCAAAAAAAAGAAGAGAGTCAATCTTCCAAATCACTTCATTCCATATATGGACTAACTTGGAATCTGGGATTCCATCGATCGCGCTGCCTACATGCCCCTCCAACAAGCGATCAATCTCAGCACAGAAGGCTCTTTGTTTTCTTGACGCTCGTGGCTTTTGTAGCAAATTCTATTTGTTCTTCGCCGCTTTGGGTTGTGGGGCTTACTTCCTAGCCCTGCCTGCTTGTTGTACCACCGCCCACTTTGTGGCTCTAGCGCCAGCGCCAGCCTGGGACATCTCTCTATCCGGGCCGGCATACCGGGATGTTGCAGGGCCGCCGTCACCTCGAGAAGGGGCGAGGAGTCCATCGTATGCCCAGTTGATGTCCCTGGGTACTCACTGTGGCACGAAGAGTCCCTCACCGTTGTCCTCTTCGACCAGCATAACAACGACGGGTCAGCCTGTGCACACTACAAACTGAGGGCGCAGATGTGCCACGCACAAGACACAAGGGTGACAAGGCCAGGAGCGGCAGCAGGCGGCGGTGGAGCACGCAGCAAGGTACGCACAGAAAATGGCCACAAGTGATGTAGTATCATGTATCTTGGTGTCTATTGTTCTTACCGCTGTTTCGTACTCAAATTTCATCATAGCACGTTCCTCATCTGGTTCAAAGGAAACGTGTATTATGGCACTGTTGAAACATTCCATCGATGTATGTTAGATCGCCCTATACAGAGTAGTTGAACATGTCCATGTGTTTTTCTTGTTTGTTCATTCCTTCAATCTCCTAGATGTGAATCTTATGCTCTCCTACAGGTGGATTTTCTGAAGATCTTGTGATTTTCTAAAGAACATGTCTGCTTGTTCAGGAGGCAAATAACTGAAGCTGAAGGCTCTTTTCTGAATGATGATAAATCTAGGAGAGGATGACGAATTAGTTTGTGCAAATCTCCCACTGATTTGTGTCCTCGAGGAAGTCCTTTCTTGCATGGTTTTTATAATACGAATTAGACATTTCTTGCTTGCAAACAACTTATTGCATCTCTTCTTGTTGCATGAACAATCATATATATACTCCTAGAGCGGCAGAGCTAATGCATCAGGATAGGCAAGCATCATGGCACATTGGTGCAGTGCATCTTGAAGGATAACAACAGTATCTTACGAGAGTGGAACAACGTAATGTGAACACACACTTTATATTCAGTTGTTCATCTTTCCTTGATATTTCATTCATGTCTACATTGCATTGTACCTTGTGGATAGACCTGCCAGATTCAAATCGTGTTTCATTGATGAATGGTTATATAAGTCGTTCATTCAGATAGACATCCGTTTTCATTCTAATTCATAACTTTTCCTGAAGGAGCAGCCTAACCCGTGAATTGTGTTTTTTGATTCAGATTTTCAATCGGCAAAATGATTTGGTGTAATACAAGCTTCCTGGGGAAATCTGGTTTAGCTTTCAGTCCAGCTTTGATGATAAAATAACATCAGCCTACCTCGAACATAACTTTAATAAAGAAATCTTTGCAAGGAATATGTGTGATTTCGGAGGAGCCAAGTTGCAAGGAGCTAATGGGACACGAAATGCTTGTTTTTCTTTGCTCTGATCTTTCAAATTTGTGGATAAAATTTCACCCAACTATAATATGATGTCGTCAAATGATACAGAATGCCAATACTACATGTTGTTTTACTACATGCTGTTTTCAGGCTGTGCTGCATCATTTTTTATCAGCCATCATGTTCTTGCAAGAAGTTGTCCAGATAATGGTGGCATGACCAGTGTTTTTTCTTGGCCGAGATTTTCGGAAACTGATCGAAAACCGGCCCTTCCATTACCCAGCGAAAAATTCAAATATCACCGAAAAATCTGAATTTATACGGCTGATATATGTCAAATACAGTTCGTATGCCCTTGTGAACACAAGATAACACTTGGCTAGCCACTTCGACAGGCCAATCACTATGTTAAAAAGAGGCTTAAACATATTATATTGATACACAAAAATTTTGAATTCAAAATTCATTTGAAAATTCCGAGAATTTCTGGAAACCGGTTTTCTTGGTTCCTACCAAAAAAAATGAGAATCGATGAAAAAAACATGGGCATGACATGGCAGCAATAAAATAAAAACATTCACGATAAAGTGCATTCATTCTTGTCTACACAAGACATCTTTTGTGCAATAGGTATATTGCCATGTGAGAGTTGCATAGGAGAGTTGCGTTCATAGAAATGCATCATAGAAAGTACATAGGAGAGTTGCATAGAGGAAGGGCGAGAGCACACCAATTGCACAGGGAAAAAAAGAAAATGGAAACGCAAAATGAAAAACTCAATAGAAGAATTGTATGTAAGATGTCGGTCACGAGCCAGCGCGCACATGAGCGTTCCTATAGTAGGTCCTAAGGCACACACAATTTTTGATTAATACTAGCATGCATGTCAATGAAGATCACATGTTGTGCCTAATCTGTAATAGTTGGTCCGTCATTCTTTTGCCTATAGTTCATGATTTCTTTTCAGTTATGTAATTTAGAAAATAAGTATGTTATTGTCCAATCATACCATGTCAGTATAGGTTATGGAGGATGGGGATTATTAGTGAAAAAGCATAGGTCAAGCTTGATATGTTTTAATCTATAGTTACCTAACCTCTTGTACAAGAGCTCTTTTAAGGTACCCTCCATTGAACAAGAGCCGTTCATTCTCCTAAATCTAATGGTATATATTAACCTATACTGCTTAAATTAGTGAGCAGTATACAAATCGAGGGGGGCAAAATCGTGAGCAGTATTGGAGGCGACGAGGGCAAAATCGGAAGAAGATCCCCACGCCGGACCTAACTCTACCCTCTGAGTAGTGATTGGGATCGATTTGCTCACGACAAGTTGACAAGTCGGCGCCGGCCACCGGCAGCTAACCATAGATCGCCCAGGTTTGGCTGGGCTACCCCGGCGAGATGTGTCCCAGAGCAGGAGGGTGGTTCTGTAGCTGCGGGCGAGGCGATGCTAGCCCGGTGGTTCCTGGTGCGTCGAATGCGTTGGTCCCTTCATCTCCAACCCCACGCCCATAATGATTCCTAAATCCAATGCCTTGTTCGTAGGCATCGATGAAAAGCTGAAAGGATTTGGTTGTTTGGATAGTTTAGTTCAGTTGTAACGTTGTTTGAGATGGCCAATGTTCGATGCGAATTAATAATGGTTTCAAATTGTTGAGGCGAGCGGCATAATTGAAATTTGATTTCCGCGGCAAGGGCAGTGGTCATGCCAAAGGACCGGACGAACGCGGTGGCGGCACGCAGCCACGCCTGTCACGCGGCGTTGCCACCGGCGGTAGAAAGAAGAAAGTAAATCGACACCGGACCCAGAATCATGACTTAATTACCCTTTGGAAAAGGCCTCAACTACCCTAGAAATCAACGGTTAGATGAGGTTTATACTGGTCCTCTTCAATAGCAGTATAAGGTACCGTAAAAAAGCTCCTTGTACAAAGTAGTCATGCATTTTTTGATTATCAAGCTTCAACTGCATGATGCTTCCGTTCATTAACTCCATCTTTTTTAGGTTCGTTATAAGCAAGGTTGACACATAATTGAGGAAGATGATGTCCATTGATTTCCACAACGGCAACTATGTACGTTGTAGGGCCTATTGGAGAAGACATTCACAGGACCACAGTGGGCTTTTATGAGTTCAGACCAGAGATGCTTCCTAAAGTATATGCATGATAGCCCGTAGCAACGCACGGGCGTTCTACTAGTTGAAGATAAAACTAAGGTTCTTGGTGACCTCGAGGGAACATAACTCGAATGCTTGATAGGTTGGAAATAGGGGAGCGATCATGAGACTGTTCATCTATAAAATATTGCATGCTTCTATGAGCAACGAAGTAAAAAAAAGAAACAAAGATATAGGTAGTTGAAAAGAAAGTACTTTAAGTATCTTACAATATTCTGCTGCCAATTAAACTACAAGGGGTAATAAGCTAAAACTAATGAAGATGAAGGTAGTGGTGGCGATGGCATTGTAAGTGATGGGGGTGTAGAAGTAGTGATGCCTCTATCATGCTCATGCTCAGGCTCTCAATTCTATTGGTGTCCGCTTTAGAGGATCCTTATTCATTTAATTCTTAAAAAGTGGTCTGCTGAAATAGTTGTATGACTGATAATTTATGGATACAAATGTATCCAAACTAACTTGTTTATTTGTGGCAGGAACTAAAGAAAGCCTCGTGTAGTGAATCACCGGGGGCTCAATTCAGTCGTCGTGGAGCCCGTTCCAGTCGATGGGGCATTCAATCTATCGCGGAGCCCGTTTAGGCCATCTGGGGATTGATCCAGACGTGGTGGAGCTCGCTCTGACCGCTGGGGCGCTCGATCTAGCCATGGTGGAGCTCCCTTCGACAGCTAGGGCGCTTGATTTGGCCGAGATCCACTACATGGGGCGCTCGATTTGGCCAAGATCCACCACAAGGGGTGCTCCATCTGTCGTGGCTGCTCCAGTTGCCAGGGAGCGACAGGCTGCCTAGTCCAACCAACTGGCACAATGGTAAATCTTAGCAGATATTTCTCGCCTCCTTTTCCTCCCCCTTCTCCTTCCACCTTTTTTTTCTTGCTTTCCTTGATGGACCTCCCGAACACACCACGAGACCACGGGTCGCCCCCCCACGCTACCAGTGCAGGGGCTATGGTGGCACCACGCATCCATATAGACAGAATAAAAACGAGGCAATATGTTATACTCTATACCCCCCACACAAACCGAGACTACAACCTCAGAAGGGCCATACTCCCCTCCTTCTCCAAACTACAATATTCCATATCCATCTTCCTCGTACGCATCTTCTTTCCCAAACCCCCTTTCCTTATCCATCTCCCTGTACGATCCCAGCCGCCGCTAACAGTGCTTTCTGGCACAAAAAATTGCCGGATCCAGCGCCTCTACCACATGTTTTTTCTACCGGTTCCCAGATCTGGATCCATTCTTGCGCTTTCTTCCTGGGTGCGCTTCAAGGATGTGCGGTGGTTGGTACATGATGTCACTCCTTTGTTTCTGTCGGCATCCAACTGCGTACTGGTGCGCCGGGGCATGATCTCAACCGAAAAAAGTCGATGAAGATCGGGAACAACAGTGTTCCTCCCAGATCCAGCACCGGCGCGCCGTTTTCTACCAGATCCCGCGTTCAACGAGATCAAGGCCATTGCCAGATGGACAAGCTAAAGGCTATGTGGCAGGCGAACTCAAGGTATTGCAGGCACCGACCATGACGTGCACACTTGCGCTACGTCTGGACCACACTATATCTTTCCTTTTCCGCCTTGTGTTTCCTTGCCTTTTCCCCTTCTATTACCTAACCACCACCAACTGTGGTCTTTGGCATGAAAAATTCTCGGATCCATCGCCTCTACCACATGTTTTTGCTACCGGTTCCCAGATCTGGATCCAATCTTGCGCTCTCTTCATGGGTGCGCCTCAAGGATGTGCGATGGCTGGTACAAGCTGTCGCTCCTTCGTTTATATCGGCATCCAACTGCGTGATGGTGCGCTTGGGCACGATCTCAGCCGAAAAAAGTAGGTGCAGATCGGGGACGACCGTGTTCCTCCCAGATCCAGCACTGTCGCGCCGTTTTCTGTCGGATCTTGCGTTCAACCAGATCAAGGCCATTGCCAGATGGATGAGCTAAAGGCTATGTGTCTGGCGAACTCAAAGGTATTACCGCTACGTCCGGACCGCACTACATCTTTCCTTTCATGCTTTGTATTTCCTCGCTTTTTTACCTTCTATTACCTAACCACTACTAAGCGTGCTCTCTGACATGAAAAATTATCGGATCCATCACCTCTGCCTCATGTTTTTTTGTCGTTGGCCAGATCTAGATCTATTTCTTGCGCTTTTCCTGGGTGCGGTTCAAGGATGTGCGATGGTTGGTGCAAGCTGTTACTCATTCATTTATGTCGGCATCCAACTGCGTGATGCTGTGCCTAGGCACGATCTCAACCAAGAAAAGTCGGCGCAGATCTGGAACGACCGTGTTCCTCCGAAATCCAGCACCGTTGCGTCGTTTTCTGCTGGATCCCGCGTTCAACCAGTTCAACGCCATTGCCAGATTGACAAGCTAAAGGCTATGTGTCTGGCGAACTCAAGGTATTGCCGCTACGTCCTGACCACACTATATGTTTCCTCTTTCGCCTTGTGTTTCCTTTCTTTTTTCCTTCTATTACCTAACAACCACCACCCGTGCTCTCTGGCATGAAAAAATCCTGGATCCATCGCCTCTGCCTCGTGTTCTTTCTATCGGTGGCTAAATCTGAATCTATTTAGCGCACCCTCTTCTGGGCTAGCTTTAGGAATGTGCGATTTGTACATTGCGTTCCTGCCGGAACCCATTTGTGTGATCGTGTCCACCCGAGCACCATCTCAACCGAGCAAGGCCGGCGCAGAACGGGGACGACCGTGTTCCTCCCAAATACAGCACCGCCGCGCCATTTTCCATCGAAATCCGATCGTGGCAGGTCTGGATTGGGACTAGATCGAGCCCATGGACAGACATACGAGCTGAAGGATCTGCGAGCGACGAACTCAAGGTATTCTGTGTGCGGACCATTTCGTGCGCACTTGATTTGAATTACACACTCTCTTTTCTTTCCCCTTTCTATATCTGTGCCTTTTGCTGCAGCATCCAAGCTCTTCAGATGGCATCTGAGCAACTGGGTTCACATTGGCATCCAAGCCAGTTGGCTCTAGGGGAAGACAACGATATGTGCCATACCATTGGCATTGCCCTTATTCAAGCCACCCACACATTCACACCATCCCTACACACTCACATAATGTCTAGTAATCAAAATCACAGAGTTATAAAATTGACAAAGTGATCACAGACGCCCGGTCCGAGCCCCGTTCGGCCCGCGGGGCAGGTCGGGGCGACCCATTGGCCAAATTTTGCCTAGCCGGGTGATAAAATTATTAAAAAATGAAAACCGGCATTGGGCGGCGCCGCATCCGAAAATCGCGAAAAAGAGCCGCGGAAACGGGCCTGCAGCCCGCCCGCGCGGCGCTAGGGCACTCCCGCACCCATTTCCCGCCGCTCTCCTCATCCTGCCGTCAGCCCCCCTCCCCACAATCCTTTTTCTCCCCCCCCGTCGCCGCCCCCATCCCCTCCTCCCCCCCGTCCCTCGGCCCCCAGCCCTCGCCGGTGGCCCAGATCCGGACGCCCGGCCCCGTCCCACGGCGCGCCTCGCCTCGCCGATCGCCGAGGTACCGCTCCCCTCCCCCCGCTCCCTCCTCGCCGCCCCGTACTCGCCCTCCCCACCGCGGTTGCCCGGCCTCGCCGTCCGCCGCCGCCTCCCCCACCCCGACCCCGACCCGGTACCCGTACCCTTACCAGCGTTCCCCGCTTCGGCCGGATCTGACGTTCTACGGTGAAATTTCTGCGGTTCGGTTGTGGGGAATTCGAGCTAGGGTTTGCGCGTACCAAGGGCCGCATCGTCGCGGCGTAACCCTAGAACCTCGAGGAAACAGGCCCGTGTTGGTACGATCAGATTTGCGTGTCTGGTCACATGTTTTGCGCTTTGATTTTCGCAGTAGTTTCGCTCGTATAATTGTTTATCTGGTCATACAGCTTTTGAAGGACTAGATTCGACCGAGTTCTTCTCGAAAAGTACTGAATTAGACAGATTGGTTTTTATTTTTTTTGTTTTTTATTGGAACTTGCACTGTTGTCTTGCACTATATGAGCGCTCTGGATCTTCAGTGCTAGCAGTGATGGTATTATGGAATCATTACTCGTGTGCAGATACTGAAATCATCGACGGTTATCTTTACCTCTGTTTGGAAATAGGCTAAATATTTCATCGTGTTCATTTCACAGATTAGATGACTGTTTCTTTATCCCGAATTCTTGTTTGCAGATCGTATTTCTTCTTTTCACATTATTAATTCAGAATAATTGAATCAGTTTGCACACTATGTTTTCAGGATAAAAAAGGCTGTGATAAGAAATTGAGAATTGATGTTCTGGACTATCACTCCACTTCTTCTGTGAGGTATTTGTCTTGGACATGAAGTATTTTCTGCACATCCATTGCTCTTGATGGTGTTATCTGGTATTAGACAGGCCCTTGCAAATAACCTTCATTTGTTTGAACTAGTTTGTTTCCCTGAAGTATGGCATCATTACTCATGTGTGGATACTTAATATCATGGACAGTTATCTTTGACCCAAGTTAGGAAATTGGCAAAATATTTCATCATGTTCATATTAAACAGATAAGATGACTGTTTTTCCCCTGGTTGCATAAACCAGGTAGCGCTTTATGCTGTTTTAATGATGAGACTTCAATTCATTCTTGATGACCTAAATCTGCATTACTGATGTGTTTAACGTTGTAAGAAGTTATTACGGAGATACATGTATTGCTTCATCTCAAAACATACAGTGCTTCTATGCTAACCAATGTGGCAATGTTTGGGTGATACAAGACTGGATTTATTGCTTTTGCAGTATTAATTTAGAACAATTGACTCAGTTTACATGCTTTGTTCCCAGGATAAAAGGTTGTGATAAGCAATTAAGCCTTGGTGTCCTGGATTGTCACTCCTCTTTTTCTGTGAGGTATTTATCTGGGACTTGAAATATTTTCTGAACATCCATTGCCTTTGATAGTGTAAACTGATATTTGTCAGACGATTACACTAGCTAATTATCATCAATTTTCCTGCAGTTGGCTTGGTTAATGTGTGCTTCGTGGTAAAGATGGCAGATAATGGTAAAGCAAAGTCAGGCTCAGGAGGAGCCTATACAATCAATCTAGAGACCTTCAGTAAGCGGCTTAAGGTGTTTTATGACCATTGGAACGGAAACAAGTCTGATCTTTGGGCTTCTTCTGATGCCATTGCAATTGCTACTCCGCCTCCTTCTGAGGATCTCCGTTATTTGAAATCCACAGCCCTGGATGTTTGGTTGCTTGGGTATGAATTTCCAGAAACCATAATTGTCTTCATGCAGAAGCAGATACATTTCTTATGCAGCCAGAAGAAAGCAAATCTCATTGGAACCCTCAAGGATGCTGCAAGTGAGGCTGTTGGTTCTGATATTGTCTTGCATGTGAAAAGCAAGAACGGGGATGGCATTGACCTGATGGATGACATACTGCGTGCTGTTTCTGCTCAGTCGAAATCTGACACTCCAGTTGTTGGTCACATTGCAAAAGAGGCACCTGAGGGTAAGCTCCTTGAAACATGGGCAGAAAAGTTAGCTGGTGGATCTGTACAACTTGCAGATGTAACACATGGGTTTTCTGAGCTTTTTGCCGTGAAAGACGCCACAGAGATCATATGTGTGAAGAAGGCTGCTTACCTAACTTCATCTGTGATGAAAAACTTTGTGGTACCGACCATGGAGAAGGTTATTGATGAGGAGAGAAAAGTCTCACACTCCTCATTGATGGATGACACAGAGAAGGTTATTCTTGATCCTTTGAAGGCCAAGGTGAAGTTGAAGCCTGAAAATATTGATATTTGCTACCCTCCTGTCTTCCAAAGTGGAGGGAAGTTTGATCTTAGGCCAGGTGCCTCCAGCAATGATGATTATCTCTACTATGATCCTGCAAGTATTATCATCTGTGCAATTGGGTCCAGGTACAGTAACTACTGTTCCAATGTTGCCAGAACATTTTTGATAGATGCTACCCCGGCACAGAGTAAAGCGTATGAGACACTTCTGAAAGCTCAGGAAGCTGCTTTAGCAGCATGTAAACCAGGCAATCAGATGTCTGCAGTTTTTAAGGCTGCAGTTGCAGTGTTTGAGAAGAATGCCCCTGAACTGCTTCCTAATCTAACAAAGTCAGCTGGAACTGGAATTGGCCTTGAGTTCCGAGAATCTGGCTTAAACTTGAATGCCAAGAATGACCGTCTGATAAAAGAGGGAATGATTTTCAATGTCAACCTTGGTTTGAGTAATATACAGGCAGAAACAAACAATGAGAAGACAAAGCAGTTCTCTTTGTTATTAGCTGATACAGCTTTAGTTAATGACAAGGCTGCAGAGATCTTGACCAATTGCTCCAAGGCTGTTAAAGATGTTGCGTATTCATTTAATGAAGATGAGGAGGAAGTTCCGAAGCCGAAGAGGGCTAAGGTTGAGCCAAATGGCGTGGAAGCACTACCATCCAAGGCAACACTTCGGTCAGACAACCAGGAGATGTCCAAGGAAGAGCTCCGGAGACAGCACCAGGCTGAACTTGCTCGTCAAAAGAATGAAGAGACTGCTAGAAGGCTTGCTGGGGGTGGTTCTGGTAATGGTGATGGCCGTGGTCCTTCTAGGAATTCAAATGAGCTTGTTGCGTACAAGAATGTGAATGATGTACCTTTTTCGAGAGAGTTGGTGATACAAGTAGATCAGAGGAATGAAGCTGTTCTCTTACCTATATATGGCAGTATGGTCCCTTTCCATGTTTCTACTGTTAAGAGTGTGACCAGCCACCAGGACAACCGCACCTGCACTATCCGCATTTTCTTCAATGTACCTGGCATGCCATTCTCAAATGACAAAGATCTGAAGTCTCAAGGAGCGATCTACTTGAAAGAGATTACATTCCGCTCAAAGGATCCACGGCATAGCAGTGAAGTTGTCCAGCAGATCAAAACATTGAGGAGGCAAGTAGCTTCAAGGGAGTCAGAGAGAGCCGAAAGGGCCACCCTTGTTACCCAGGAGAAGCTCCAGCAGGCAAGCAACAAAACAAAGCAAATGAGGCTTAATGATGTCTGGATAAGGCCTCCATTTGGTGGTCGTGGGAGAAAGCTGACAGGAACTCTTGAGGCCCATGTTAATGGTTTCAGATATTCTACCTCACGGGCTGATGAGCGTGTGGATATCATGTATGGGAATATAAAACATGCTTTCTTCCAGCCAGCAGAGAAAGAAATGATTACTCTCCTTCATTTCCATCTGCATAATCATATCATGGTTGGAAACAAGAAGACGAAGGATGTGCAGTTTTATGTTGAAGTGATGGATGTTGTTCAAACTGTTGGTGGCAGCAGGAGGTCAGCCCTTGACCCTGATGAGATTGAAGAAGAGCAGCGTGAGAGGGACCGCAAGAACAGAATCAACATGGAGTTCCAGAACTATATCAACAAGGTTAACGACCACTGGTCGCAACCACAGTTCAAGGGGCTTGATCTGGAGTTTGACATCCCTCTTAGAGAGCTCGGGTTCCATGGTGTCCCGTATAAAGCTTCAGCTTTCATCATTCCAACTTCAACTTGTTTGGTTGAGCTGATTGAGACTCCCTTCCTGGTGGTGACCCTGGGTGAGATAGAGATTGTTAATCTGGAGAGGGTGGGCTTTGGAACAAAGAACTTTGACATGGCTATCGTGTTCAAGGACTTCAAGAAGGATGTTCTCCGCATCGACTCCATCCCGTCAACCTCACTTGACGCGATAAAGGAGTGGCTTGACACCACTGATCTCAAGTACTATGAGAGCAGGCTGAATCTGAACTGGCGCCCT
This sequence comes from Triticum urartu, assembly GCF_003073215.2. Classification (NCBI taxonomy): domain Eukaryota; kingdom Viridiplantae; phylum Streptophyta; class Magnoliopsida; order Poales; family Poaceae; genus Triticum; species Triticum urartu. The sequence goes on along the minus strand of NC_053023.1, from coordinate 29,028,978 downwards.
ATCCTGAAGACTATCATTGATGATCCCCAGAAGTTTGTTGACGATGGTGGCTGGGAGTTCCTGAACATGGAGGCAAGCGATTCTGAGGCAGAGGAAACAGAGGAATCAGACCAGGGGTATGAGCCTTCTGATGCTGAGCCTGAGTCTGAATCAGAAGAGGAAGACTCTGACAGCGCGTCGTTGGTGGAATCAGATGAGGATGAGGAAGAGGATTCTGATGAAGACTCTGAGGAAGAGAAGGGCAAGACCTGGGACGAGCTGGAGCGGGAGGCGACCAACGCGGACCGGGATCATGGCGCAGAGTCAGACAGCGAGGAAGAAAGGAGGCGCCGCAAGGTCAAGACCTTCAGCAAGTCCGGTGCACCACCGCAGCGTGGTCCTAGCAGCAGCAAGCATGCTCCGCTGCCGCAGCGTGGTGGCAGCAGCAGCGGCAACAAGTCTCGCCCGCCTCCCAGTAGCTCCAAGGGAGGGCCGCCCTCGAAGAAGCCGAAGTTCAGGTGATTGGTTCGTCTTGGTGGCGCCCTCTGAATCTGCCCTTTCGGGAGGCATGGTATTCGTATGGTTTGGTTGTAGCAGAAGCCTTGTTCGCTCTTTAGGCCGTCGTCGTACTCGTTTCTGCAGTAGCTTTGCTCGTACTATTGTTATAGTCAGTCAATCGGAACCTTGGTGAATTGTTATGTTGTTATTACCTAGCGTGTGTGACGAATCTCAAGACTTGTTTGTCGTTTGGATAAATTCATGCTGGTTCATCTGCTGTGTCATGGTCGATGTAATGCTTTATTGTAGATTGTCTGACACCCAGTTTGTATAAATTTCATTTGACATTTTTTCGCTTGTTTTTCGTGACTCTTCTCCTCTGCGGGACAAACATTTGGCTCCGTTACTAGTTGCCAAAGGCTTTGTCCTGTGACGAGAATTTCATGATTCAGAGTACGCACTTTTTGGCTGGCCTACATGTCAGAAAAAATGTTGGATACACACCTGCAAGTATTTGGATGTGGCTCAGAATAAACCAATGACACCATGCGAAGGACATGGCCGGTGGAGTGAGTGCCGGACCGGGAACCAACGGCGGCGAGCACTGTTCAGTCAATACCTATCTCCTTTTTTTAGGGTTACTAAAGCAAGTTAGGGATTTCGCTCAGTACAGCTATGGCCTCGGAGGGCGGTACATATCTGCTTCTCTTTTGGTGGGGGTCTGGGGATTTTGCTTACCGATCACATCCCACAACTCCAACCCTCTGCTTGTTCGGTGAACTATCTATCTCATCAGGACGCAGCCGCCCTTCTTTCTTTCTCTCTCTCTCACCCGATTCCTCTCATTCCCACCAAAAAGATAGGATCTGCTCCATTGGCAACGACCATAGATAGTCGACAACGGCTACAACAGTATCAAATCCCTCATTTCTGCCACAAGAAAGACATTTAGGCCCCGTTCGGTGTCCATCCGCTCCCGGAGCGGACGCAACTGCAGTGAAAAGTCTTGGAGCGGGCAGAACGATGCTCCGCATATCCGTCGATTTCAAGGAGCCAGCGCATTGCCGAACGGGGCCTTAGTGTCCTCTATTTGCACACCTCTGGTCACAAGATTTGTCCGTGTTGCAACAGAATTATGTGCCAGTCGCCATGTAAACATCTTAATCTTGTTCTGACGCGGCATCTTCAAAATACGCCTCCACAACTTGTCCTCGCATACATTCAGTTCAGTGAGCCAGCATCTCCATTGCTAGCAATTTCCTGTAACTTAACTTGTAGCTTATAGGCCCGCTTGACAGAATGCATGCCCTTGTCATCAAAGTGCCAGCTTATGAAATCTTCAACACCTTCTCTCAGCAGGATTCCGAGGATGTGGTTGGCATCTTCCGGGTGAAAGACATCCCTAACAAGCTGCTCATCCCATTTAGCAGTGATCAGACTTATTACGTAGTTCACTTGCGTTATCCAGCAGAAAGAACCCCATTCCTTGGCGTTGTGACACGCCTAGACCATGCCTTTGGTAGCCATGGATCATCCCAGAATGTTCACACTCTGACCATCGCCGATACGCCAGACGACATACCCCTGCAGTTTCACTAGCTCAAGCCCATGTACAAGGCTCCTCCAAGCATACGAAACGCCGTCCGTCCTTTGGTGCAGAGCCCCAAATATGTTGCCGTCAGGGTAGTATTTGGCCTGCAGTACCTGACCACAAAGGGCTTTCCGGTCGCTCCATATTTTTACCTCGAAAGCATCGAAACAATGTATATCCCGGAAGCCCGAACTATCTCTACAACCTCTAATCTCAGTGGGTAGCTGTGGCTGCTCCTTTTTGCGTGGTGGTGTACCTGCCGGCAAGCGATAACCCCTCGCCTACACACCTGCTAGAAATTTTGATGCAATAGCTGTATTTGTAAATGTCCAATACAGCGTGCAAGCATACAGGAGAAAGCCAGTCATCAAATGTCTGAAAAAAGGCCGATAAAGTAAAGAAAAACGGAGTGGCAAGGCGCACATATGATTTACCTTTGTGTGCAATGCTTCATTTTTCTATGCATGAACTTGGGAGGTCCGTCAATCCTCAGTGGAGATGCAAATGGAAAATAATTATCTTGGACAATAGGGCCAGTAAGTTTTTTGCATTTCATCCCTGGTTATACATATACTTTTTTGCATGTCAACCCCGCTTATAATTAACCAATTAAACAAACTATTTGAAGTGAAAAGCAAATGCTCACTGCCTAAGGCATTCACTTTAAAATCACAGACACGTGAGCATGTCAGTGGAGAAAGGTTGAGGAGTACAACACTCAAGATTTCAAGAGTAGCACCCTGTGCCGAGAGAGCTAATTAAGTTTTTTTTTTTGCAGGAAGAGAGCCCATTAAGCTTGCACATAGTCCGGCCTGTAATAAACCGACGATGTCACTGACATGCATTAATAATCCATACACTTAACCATAATTTTATTAGAAAATAAAGTCTTAATACACTATGTGTATGTGGTTATATGAGACAAATGAAATTCTAATATACATGCACTCAACCATAAACAATTATTGAATAAATACAATATGATAAAATTGGGGAGGGGGGGGGGGGCAAAGGCCCCCTACATACTTGCTGCCGTTATGCTCTACAAATCAGAGTTTATAATTTCTTTAGATATGTAAATATATTGGGCACTCATATGGGCCCTAGGCAACCATAACTTTTGCGATGGCCTAAGGCCATCCCTTTTCAGACTCCGCGGGGAAAACGCGGGGTTGGAAGTAGCAAAGCGGCAGCGACGAACTAGATAGGCCCGACTAGGAGCGAGCGTGCTCGACGGAGAAGAGGAAAAGGGAGGAGGAAAGGTGACGTCTCAAGGCGATGATATGGATGGTGAGGTGCACCCGGTCATCCACGGCAGAAGGTTAGTGCACACGATTTCCTATTAATTTCGGCCATGCGCACGAGGTAGAGGACATGGTTTTTGGCCGACGTGGCGGTGTTAGGGGGACGAGTGGCCAAATACGAGTGGGGAACTAACGAGCGAAAGTCAATATCTCGCCCAACTCATAAGAACAAGAGCTCAACTTTTCGTGCACAAATTTAGCACCATTTCCGCAAGATTTTAGGAGTGGGATCAAAATCTTCGCGAGGCACAAAAATCATGGGGACGAGCACTAGTTTGGCAGCAGCAGCACGAGCTGTGCGGCTGTGTGTCATGCTGCAATATTCTAGCAACAGGGGGATGAAAACTAGTGGGCAAAACTCTAGCACCGCTTCCTCGCAAAAAAACAAAAACAAAAAACTCTAGGACTGCTTGTGTCTCGTATCAATATCATGTAGGCAAAACATCCAGAGAACTGAGCAAGTTTATTTCGCGACATTCTGAACGATGTAGGCAACAATTCCCATATGCATGAACACTACATAGGCAACAACCTGCTATGCTAAAACTTCCCTAATCAAATTTTCCAAAAGATGTTGTAGCCGCTTATGCTAACACGCTCATCTGCAGCCATTTAATTTGCCTAAAGATGATGTAGTCGCTTATGCTAAAACGCTCGTATGTTTTTAATTAATTTGCCTGAGAATGATGTAGCTGCTTAAGCTACAAGTAGGTGCCTTCATTGTTTTTGCACAAAATTGCCTACCGGCGTTCTGCAAAGTTGGCTTCGTGGGTGGTGTTCATCCTCTTCACATAAGGCACTTACTGGAGCGGGCGCGGTGCTTCTGGTCGCGAGCACACATGAGCACGATATCTGGGCGGTTCGGGCTGTCTTTTGGGATGCGGTGCATTGAATTGTGTGCCAGAGAATCGTCAAGATGCAACCGATTAGGAGGTAATCCCCTGTGCATCACACGGCTCTGCTTTTTTTTTTCCTTTGGTCGAGGTTTGCTTGAAATCTGAATCAGGCCAGGGCCGCCATGCTAGAAGAGGTCAACGACGACGAGATTCCAATGGAGCCGCCGCATTACCTAGCGTGGCCACAATAGCAGATCAACTGCTCCCCATGGCGGCGGCCAGCGCTGATGGGCAGATCTGTGCGGCCGAGGGAGTGCCTGACAGGGAAGCAGAGTATGAACCGCAAGCTTCCGAGCAGTCCATTGAACAGATTGATCCGAAAACTCCTTGATGGGCGCGAAGTTAACCATTTGGCCGTGCATGATTTCAGCTTGATGGTGTGTATTTCCTGCGAGGCCGCATTTGTGATGAGTGCCCCACGTGTGGCACTCAGCACTCCGACTCTTACGTTTTTTACAACTAAAATTGTCATAAAAAAATCATAAAAAACTGAAACTTGTCATCCGGAAAAAGTTGTCATGCTTGACAACTAAAGCTGCATCCTCACGTCACTAAATTTGTCATAAAAAACATTCAGAGTTGTCATGTGTTTGTGCCACACGTATGACACTTATCAGGATCCATTAAATATTGTTTTGAGCCCGTCCTGCTGTGAAATACGAGAGTGATTTGAATTCACTTCGTTTGTGTGAAATTATTAAAAGATAATAGTGAACATTAAATTTGTGAAAAACAACTGATTTGCTAGCATAACTCCGCCTATGTTGTCTCAACATAACCGGTCCCAAGCCATGTAGAGGAGGAGGGTTGTGATAGACTTAGCGAGCCAACGTAAAAACTCAGTCTCTCTTATGGAGATGAAACCCAAAAGAGTTTCTTTGGGGCGTAACCCTCTCAGCGACGCGCCACATCGAAACCCGGGTATGGTGTCAAATGGGCAAGGGCCGGGCCGTCAACCCCCTGGTGCCGCGCTGTATTTTGATCTGGATATGGTAAGTGAGTGAGGATCGGATTGTCACATCCTTAGTGGCGCGCTACATCGGCGCCCGAATGTAGTGCAAAATGAGCAAAGGTCTCCGCATTTGACTCGATGAGTGCGAAGGGTAAGGGAGCTAGCCGAGCATAGGAGGATTCTCTTAGGTAGCTGGAACGTGCAGTCTCTGACAGGGAAGCTTCGGGAGCTAGTTGATGCATCGTTGAGGAGAGGTGTTGATATCGTTTGCGTCCAAGAAACCAAATGGAGGGGACATAAGGCGAAGGAGGTGGAGGAAACCGGCTTCAAGCCGTGGTACATGGGGACGGTTGCAAACCGAAATGGCGTAGGCATCTTGATCAACAAGAGCCTCAAGTATGGAGTGGTAGACGTCAAGAGACGTGCAAACCAGATTATCCTGGTCAAGCCGGTAGTTGGGGACTTAGTTTTTAATCCTATCAGCGTGTATGCCCCGCAAGTAGGACACAGCGAGAACACCAAGATGGAGTTCTGAGAAGGCCTGGAAGACATGGTTAGGAGTTTACCGATTGGCAAGAAGCTCTTCGTAGGAGGATACCTCAATGGCCACGTGGCTATATCTAACACAAGTTTTGAAGGGGTGCATGGGGGCTTTGGCTATGGCATCATGAATCAAGAAGGAGGAGATGTCTTAAGCTTTGCTCTAGCCCATGACATGATTGTAGCTAACACCCTCTTTAGAAAGAGAGAATCACACCTGGTGACTTTTAGTAGTGGCCAACACTCTAGCCAGATTGATTTCATCCTCTCGAGAAGAGAAGATAGACGTGCATGCCTAGATTGTAAGGTGATACCTGGAGAGAGTGTTGTACCTCAACATAAGTTGGTGGTTGCTGACTTTCGCTTTTGGATTTGTGTCCAGCGAGATAAACATTCCAAAGTCGCTAAAATGAAGTGGTGGAAGCTCAAGGGGGACATAGCTCAGTCCTTCAAGGAGAGGGTCATTAAGGAGGGCCCTTGGGAGGAAGGAGAGGATGCGGACAATGTGTGGATGAAGATGATGACTTGCATTCCTGAGGTGGCCTCAGAGGAGTTTGGAGTGTCCAGGGGAAGGAGAAGCGATGATAAGGATACCTGGTGGTGGAATGATGATGTCCATAAGGCGATTAAAGAGAAGACAGATTGTTTCAGACGCCTATACCTGGATAGGAGTGCAGACAATATAGAGAAGTATAAGATGGAGAAGAAGGCCGCAAAGCAATCTGTCGATGAAGCAAAGGGTTGGGCGTGTGAGGACTGATGACCCACAAGTATAGGGGATATATCGTAGTCCTTTCGATAAGTAAGAGTGTCAAACCCAACGAGGAGAAGAAGGGAATGACAACCGGTTTTCAGCAAGGTATTCTCTGCAAGCACTGAAATTATCGGTAACAGATAGTTTTGTGATAAGATAATTCGTAACGGGTAACAAGTAAAAAATGTAACTAAGGTGCAACAAGGTGATACGTCTCCAATGTATCTATAATTTTTGATTGTTCCATGCTATTATATTATCTGTTTTGGATGTTTAATGGGCTTTACTATACCTTATTATTATTATTATTTTTGGGACTAACCTACTAACCAAAGGCCCAGTGCAAATTGATGTTTTTTTTTGCCTATTTCAGTGTTTCGCAGAAAAGGAATATCAAACGGAATCCAAACGGAATGAAACCTTCGGGAGAGTTATTTTTGGAACAAATGTGATCCAGGAGACTTGGAGTCTACATCAAGAAAGAAGCGAGGAGGCCATGAGGCAGGAGGGTGCGCCCCCACCCTCATGGGCCCCTCGCAGCTCCACCAACGTACTTCTTCCTCCTATATATATCCATATACCCTGAAAACATCTAGGAGCACCACTAAACCCTATTTCCACCGCCGCAACCTTCTGTACCCATGAGATCCCATCTTGGGGCCTTTTCCGGCGCTCCGCCGGAGGGGGAATCGATCACGAAGGGCTTCTACATCAACACCATAGCCTCTCTGATGATGTGTGAGTAGTTTACCACAGACCTTCGGGTCCATAGTTATTAGCTAGATGGCTTCTTCTCTCTTTTTGGATCTCAATACAAAGTTCTCCTTGATTCTCTTGGAGATCTATTCGATGTAATTCTTTTTGCGGTGTGTTTGTCGAGATCCGATGAATTGTGGATTTATGATCAAGATTATCTATGAACAATATTTGATTCTTCTCTGAAGTCTTTTATGCATTTAAATATCTTTGCAAGTCTCTTCGAATTATCAGTTTGGTTTGGCCTACTAGATTGATCTTTCTTGCAATGGGAGAAGTGCTTAGCTTTGGGTTCAATCTTGCGGTGTCCTTTCCCAGTGACAACAGGGGCAGCAAGGCACGTATTGTATTGTTTCCATCGAGGATAAAAATATGGGGTTTATATCATATTGCTTGAGTTTATCCCTCTACATCATGTCATCTTGCCTAATGCGTCACTCTGTTCTTATGAACTTAATACTCTAGATGCATGCTGGATAGCAGTTGATGTGTGGAGTAATAGTAGTAGATGCAGAATCGTTTCGGTCTACTTGTCGCGGACATGATGCCTATATACATGATCATGCGTAGATATTCTTATAGTTATTCGCTTTTCTATCAATTGCTCGATAGTAGTTCGTTCACCCACCATAGATTATGCTATCTTGAAAGAAGCCACTAGTGAAATCTATGCCCCCCGGGTCTATCTTCCATCATATTATTTTCCTATCTATTTTCTATTTCCATAGTTGTTTACTTTGCAATATTTATTTTCCAATCTATACCATAAAATACCAAAAATATTTATCTTATTATCTCTATCAGATCTCACTTTCGTAAGTGACCGTGAAGGGATTGACAACCCCTTTATCGCGTTGGTTGCGAAGTTCTTGTTTGTTTGTGCAGGTACTAGAAACTTGCGTGTTACCTCCTACTGGATTGATACCTTGGTTCTCAAAACAGAGGGAAATACTTACGCTACTTTGCTGCATCACCCTTTCCTCTTCAAGGGAAAAACCAACGCAAGCTCAAGAGGTAGCAAGAAGGATTTCTAGCGCCATTGTCGGGGAGGTTTGCGCACAAGTCAAGACATACCAAGCACCCATCACAAACTCTTATCCTTCACATTACATTATTTGCCATTTGCCTCTCGCTTTCCTCTCCCCCACTTCACCCTTGCTGTTTTATTCGCCCTCTTTTCCATTCACCCTCTTTTCCGTTCGCCTCTTTTTGCTTGCTCTGTGTGTGCTTGTGTGTTGGATTGTTAGTCACGATGGCTCAAGATAATACTAAATTGTGTGACTTTTCCAATACCAACAACAATGCTTTTATTAGTACTCCGATTGCTCCTCTTACCGATGCTGAATCTTGTGAAATTAATACTGCTTTGCTGAATCTTGTCACGAAAGATCCGTTTTCTGGCCTTCTTAGTGAAGATGCCGCTACCCATATAAACAACTTTGTTGATTTGTGTGATATGCCAAAGAAGAAAGATGTGGATAATGATATTGTTAAATTGAAGCTATTTCCGTCTTCGCTTAGAGATCATGCTAAAACTTGGTTTCCTTCTTTGCCTAAAAATAGTATTGATTCATGGAATAAGTGCAAATATGCTTTTATCTCTAAGTATTTTTCCTCCCGCTAAGATCATCTCTCTTAGAAACGATATTATGAATTTTAAACAACTTGATCATGAGCATGTTGCACAAGCTTGGGAGAGAATGAAATTAATGATACGTAATTGCCCTACTCATGGATTAAACTTATGGATGATCATACAAATGTTTTATGCTGGATTGAATTTTGCTTCTAGGAATCTTTTAGATTCAGCCGCGGGAGGCACTTTTATGGAAATCACTTTAGGAGGAGCTACTAAAATCCTAGATAATATTATGGTTAATTATTCTCAATGGCATACCGAAAGATCTACTAGTAAAAAGGTTCATGCGATAGAAGAGATTAATGTTTTGAGTGGAAATATGGATGAACTTATGAAATTGTTTGCTAATAAGAGTGTTTCTTCTGATCCTAATGATATGCCCTTGTCTACTTTGATTGAGAATAATAATGAATCTATGGATGTGAATTTTTTGGTAGGAACAATTTTGGTAAGAACGCGTATAGAGGAAATTTTAATCCTAGGCCGTTTCCTAGTAATTCCTCTAATAATTATGGTAATTCCTACAACAACTCTTATGGAAATTTTAATAAGATGCCCCCTGATTTTGAGACTAGTGTTAAGGAATTTATGATTTCGCAAAAGAATTTCAATGCTTTGATTGAAGAAAAATTGCCTAAGATTGATGAATTGGCTAGAAACATGGATAGAATTGCTCTTGATGTTGATTCTTTGAAACTTAGATCTATTCCACCTAAGCATGATATCAATGAGTCTCTCAAAGCCGTGAGAATTTCCATTGATGAGGGTAAAGAAAGAACCGCTAGGATGCATGCTAAAAAAGATTCCTTTATGAAAGCGTGTTCTTCTAGTTTTCATGATAATAATGATGAAGATCTAAAAGTGATTGATGTGTCTCCTATTAAATATTTGTTTTGCAATATGAATCTTGATAATGATGGGACTGGAGATGAGTCAACTTTAGTTAAAAGGCGTCCCAATGATTCAGAGTTTTTAGATCTTGATGCAAAAATTGGTAAAAGTGGGATTGAAGAGGTCAAAACTTTACATAGCAATGAACCCACTATTTTGGATTTCAAGGGATTTAATTATGATAATTGCTCTTTGATAGATTGTATTTCCTTGTTGCAATCCGTGCTAAATTCTCCTCATGCTTATGATCAAAATAAAGCTTTTACCAAACATATCGTTGATGCTTTAATGCAATCTTATGAAGAAAAGCTTGAATTAGAAGTTTCTATCCCTAGAAAACTTCATGATGAGTGGGAACCTACTATTAAAATTAAAATAAAAGATCATTAATGCTATGCTTTATGTGATTTGGGTGTTAGTGTTTCCACGATTCCAAAAACTTTGTGTGCTGTGTTAGGTTTTCGTGAATTTGATGATTGTTCTTTAAATTTGCACCTTGCGGATTCCACTATTAACAAACCTATGGGAAGGATTAATGATGTTCTTATTGTTGCAAATAAGAATTATGTGCCCGTAGATTTCATTGTTCTTGATATAGATTGCAATCCTACATATCCTATTATTCTTGGTAGACCTTTCCTTAGAACGATTGGTGCAATTATTGATATGAAAGAAGAAAATATTAGATTCCAATTTCCATTAAGGAAAGGCATGGAACACTTTCCTAGAAAGAAAATTAAATTACCTTATGAATCTATTATGATAGCCACTTATGGATTGCATACCAAAGATGACAATACCTAGGTCTATTCTTGCTATTATGCGTAGCTAGGGGCGTTAAACGATAGCGCTTGTTGGGAGGCAACCCAATTTTATTTTTGTTTCATGTTTTTGCTCCTGTTTAGTAATAAATAATTCATCTAGCTTCTGTTATGATCGTGTTTTTTATGTTTTAATTTGTGTTTGTTCCAATTAGAACCTTTGGGAAGACTTGGGGGAAGTCTTTGCAATCTTGCTGTAAAAAACAGAAACTTTAGCGCTCACGCGATTTGCTGCCATTTTTTACTGGAGAGTAAGATTAGGTTGATTCTTTTTGAAGATGATTAATAGACAAATTCCTCACGTCCACCAATTTATTTCAGAATTGTTTGGGTTACAGAATTATTCAAAACCTACAGATTTCTACAGACTGTTCTGTTTTTGACAGATTCTGTTTTCCGTGTGTTGTTTGCTTATTTTGATGAATCTATGGCTAGTATCGGGGGATATGAACCATAGAGAAGTTGGAATACAGTAGGTTTAACACCAATATAAATAAAGAATGAGTTCATTACAGTACCTTGAAGTGATGGTTTGTTTTCTTATACTAACGGAGCTCATGAGATTTTCTGTTGAGTTTTGTGTTGTGAAGTTTTCATGTTTTGGGTAAAGATTTGATAGATTTTGGAACAAGGAGTGGCAAGAGCCTAAGATTGGGGATGCCCAAGGCAACCCCAAGGTAAAATTGAAGGACAAGCAAAAGCCTAAGCTTGGGGATGCCCCGGAAGGCATCCCCTCTTTCGTCTTCTTCTATCGGTAACTTTACTTGAGGCTATATTTCTATTCACCACATGATATGTGTTTTGCTTGGAGCGTCTTGTATGATTTGAGTCTTTGCTTTTTAGTTTACCACAACCATACTTGCTGTACACACTTTTTGGGAGAGACTAACATGAATCAGAATTTATTAGAATACTCTATGTGCTTCACTTATATCTTTTGAGCTAGATAGTTTTGCTCTAGTGCTTCACTTATATCTTTTAGAGCACAATGGTGGTTTTACTTTATAGAAATTATTGATCTCTCATGATTCACTTATATTATTTTGAGAGTCCTTTAGAACAGCATGGTAATTTGCTTTGGCTATAAAATTAGTCCTAATATGATAGGCATCCAAGATGGGTGTAATAAATTTTTTCATAAAAAGTGCATTGAATACTATGAGAAGTTTGATACTTGATGATTGTTTTCAGATATGAAGATGGTGATATTAGAGTCATACTAGTTGAGTAGTTGTGAATTTGATAAGTACTTGTTCTAAAGTTTGTGATTCCCGTAGCATGCACATATGGTGAACCGTTATGTGATGAAGTCAGAGCATGATTTATTTATTGATTGTCTTCCTTATGAGTGGTGGTCGGGGATGAGCAATGGTATTTTCCTACCAATCTATCCCCCTAGGAGCATGCGCATAGTACTTTGTTTTGATAAATAATATATTTTTGCAATAAGTATGTGAGTTCTTTATGACTAATGCTGAGTCCATGGATTATACGCACTCTCACCCTTCCACCATTGCTAGCCTCTCTAGTACCGTGCAACTTTCGCCGGTACCATAAACCCACCATATACCGTAACACCATGGATATGATTTTCCCAATATGTACTCCAACTCTTGCCGTTTCCGGCGTTAAGTTATTTTATTTTCTTGGGTTCGGGCTTTTGTCTCCGTGTGTTGTTATCATTGTCATGCATCTCATATCATGTCATCATGTGCATTGCATTTGCATACGTGTTTATCTCATGCATTCGAGCATTTTCCCGGTTGTCCGTTTTGCATTCCGGCGCTCCGTTCTCCTCCGATGGTCATTTCTACCTTTCTTTCGTGTGTGGGGATTAAACATTTCCGGATTGGACCGAGACTTGCCAAGTGGCCTTGGTTTACTACCGGTAGACCGCCTGTCAAGTTTCGTACCATTTGGACTTCGTTTGATACTCCAACGGTTAACCGAGGGACCGAGAAGGCTTAGTGTGTGTTGCAGCCCAACACCCCTCCATTTTGGCCCAAAACCCACCAAAACCCTCTCCATCATCTAGAGCGTTCGATCACGATCGCGTCGCCAAAAACCGCACCTCATTTGGACTCTCCTAGCTCCCTCTATGCCTATTTAAAGAACCCCTCCGAAACTCTCCTTCTCCTTCCCCCGAAACCCTAGATCCACCACCTCGCGCCGCGCCGGACACGTCCGGTCCGGCCGGACACGTCCGCCCGATCCGCTGCCGCCAATCCCGCGCTGCCACATGGCGGGAACCGCCCCACATCGCCGCTTCCGCCGCCGGCCTGCCGCGGCCCGCAGCGGGCCCCCGAGGCCCGGCTCCTCCCGCTGCCTTCCTCCGCCTCGCCGCTTCACCGGCCAGCAGCGCCCGCCGCCGGAGCTCCTCAACCGCGCCGCCCGCGCCGGCCGGAGCCCCACCGCCGGCGCCCCTCACCGCCGCCTCGCCTTAGCGGCGCCCCGACCCCGGATCCGGCGAGATCCGGCCGGCCCCCGCTTCCCCAAGCCGCCGGCGAGCTCTCTCCGATGGGATCCACCGCCGCGCCGACCCCGTGCTACAGTAACCGACGAAGAACCCTAGATCCGGATTCAAACGTCGGTTGACTTTTCCATTCTCCCCTTAATTTTTTTGCTATGTTCATCGCATCGTAACTCCGCATACGTAGCTCCGTTTTGGGCATATAGCATATCAAAATGTTCGTCTCAGAGAGCACATCATTTCATCTCATTGCATCATTTTCATTTGAGTTCATCTTGATGCCTAAAATGCTGTTAGAAGAAGGCTATTTGAGATAATTGCAGATCTGCTGCTCCATTTAGCTATTTGTCATTTTTGCCATGATTATTGTGTGCATGATATGCCCCTGAGCTCTTCATGAGTTTTGTTATATGTTTTTCCATCTATCCAAAGGTGCAACCCATGTATTTTTGTGATGTGTGTGGTGACTAGCACAAGCTTGCAAAGTGGAGCATTCGTTAATGCTGATTTCAGGGACTTAGCATTTCCACCAAGTCCTTGGACTGTTTATCTCATTATGCCATATGCTCTTGTTGTTTTCTAGTGATCCGTGCCTCTTTTGAGGATGATCAGTAAGGATGTTTTGTTAATCTTGTAGTGCTCTATCCATCCATGTCTTTGTTTGCAATTATGGAGCACCCTAGCTTGAGTCAATCGAGCTCTACTTTTGTCATTTCGTGAATCTGGGCAGATTGTCTACTTGTTAGCGATTTTGCCGAGGATGTTGTAGTTGATCCGTGCATGCTATGTTATTGTTCTTGCCATGTCTAGCTTGTATTTTGTGTATTTTTGATGGGTGTATGCTTAGATTTTCATGACTTGCTCTGTAGTGAGTGCATCGAGCTCGTAAACATGCCTACTTGATATCTGCTTCAGCATGCTCCAATTTTCACTAAGTCTGTGATTTGATTATGTTTTTGCCATGTTCACATGCTTGCAAATGTATTTTCTGATCCCTTTTGGCTCAAGGTCACTAAGGGACTTTTGTTAAGCTCTTTGAGTAGCTCCATGCCATGCTTTACTTTGCCATGTTCAGGTCCTGTAGCTTATAGTTTTCTTGCTCCAAAGAGTGCTATCTGATCTGAGATTTCAGACAAGTGTTAATTTCACTAAGTCTGAAATCTGTTTATCAAATGCATTTTTGCCATGCTTGTTTGAACCTGTTAATGGATGAATTGGCCGTAGCTCAGTGCTAGTCTTTTTTTAATCATCATGAATGGATCCCTGCCATGTAATTTGTTGTCATGTTTGGGTGCTGTAACATGTTCATCTTGTTGCATCCAGTTGGCTACTTGCTGTAAATCGCAGAACGTGGTCATATTCAAATTGCTTGCCATTTCCAAACCATAACTCCGATTCCGGCGTTCTTCATATCGTTTTCAAGCGATTTCATCTCATCTTCCAGTGGCACACTTGGATTTCCAAGTTGAGGCCAGGTTCATGCATTCCTTGTCAAATCTTGCATATGCATCGCATATTGCATCCCGCATAGCATACCATCTTTGCATCATGTTGATTGAGCTTTGCACGTGGTTGATTGTGTCCTTGTTGCTTGTTTGTATTGTTTGGGTAGAGCCAGGAGACGATTTCGCTAAGAAGGAGCCCGTTGAGTTTGCTTTCGAGGATCCAGTCAACTCTGACAACTTTGCAGGCAAGATGATCATACCCTCGAAATCACTACTATCTTTGCTTTGCTAGATGCTCGCTCTTTTGCTATGCCTATGCTACGATGCCTACCACTTGCTTTCATGCCATCCAAATTTCCATGTCAAACCTCTAACCCACCATGTCCTAGCAAACCGTTGATTGGCTATGTTACCGCTTTGCTCAGTCCCTCTTATAGCGTTGCTAGTTGCAGGTGAAGATTGGAGACCGTTCCTTGTTGGAACATTATTTACTTGTTGGGATATCATTATATTGCGATGTTCTCTTAATGCATCTATATACTTGGTAAAGGGTGGAAGGCTCGGCCTCTCGCCTAGTGTTTTGTTCCACTCTTGCCGCCCTAGTTTTCGTTATATCGGTGTTATGTTCCCGGATTTTGCGTTCCTTACGCGGTTGGGTTATAATGGGAACCCCTTGATAGTTCACCTTGATTAAAGCTTTTCCAGCAATGCCCAACCTTGGTTTTACCATTTGCCACCTAGCCTCTTTTTCGCTTGGGTTTCCGGAGCCCGAGGGTCATCTTATTTAAACCCCCCGGGCCAGTGCTCCCCTGAGTGTTGGTCCACCTGTCAGCTGCCGGTGGCCACCAGGGGCAACTCTGGACTGGCCTACCCGTACCTAAGACAATCTGAGTGTGCCCTGAGAACGAGATATGTGCAGCTCCTATCAGGATTTGTCGGCACATTCGGGCGGTGTTGCTGGATTTGTTTTAACCTGTTGAAGTGTCTTGAAGAACCGGGATACCGAGTCTGATCGGAACGTCTCGGGGGGAGGTCTATTCCTTCGTTGACCGTGAGAGCTTGTCATGGGCTAAGTTGGGACTCCCCTGCAGGGATTTGAACTTTCGAAAGCCGTGCCCGCAGTTACGGGCAGATGGGAATTTGTTAATGTCCGGTTGTAGATAACTTGAACCTTAACTTAATTAAAATGAATCAACTGTGTGAGTTACCGTGATGGTCTCTTCTCGGCGGAGTCCGGGAAGTGAACACGGTGTTGGAGTAATGCTTGCCGCAGGATGTCCTCTAGTTATCCGTTCGCACTTTGCCTTCTCTTCTCGCTCTCTTTTGCGAACAGGTTAGCCACCATATATGCTAGTCGCTTGCTGCAGCTCCACATATATTACCTTGACTTACCTATAAGCTTAAATAGTCTTGATCGCGAGGGTGCAAGATTGCTGAGTCCCTGTGGCTCACAGATTACTTCCAAACCAGATGCAGGGCCTGATGATTCCATTCCAGATGACGCGCTTGAGCTCAAGTGGGAGTTCGACGAGGACTCACGCTGATACTACGTGTCTTTCCCTGATGATCAGTAGTGGTGCCCAGTTGGGGTGATCGGGACCGTGTCGCATGTTGGGTTATCTTTTATTTTGGTGCCGTAGTCGGGCCATGAGTGTTTGAATGTTGTAATGCTATTTATGTACTTTGATTGACGTGGCGAGTGTAAGCCAACTATGTATCTCCCCTTTTATTATCTATATTACATGGGATGTTGTGAAGATTGCCTAACTTGCGACATTGCTTTCAATGCGGTTATGCCTCTAAGTCGTGCCTCGACACGTGGGAGCTATAGCCGTATCGAGGGCGTTGCAAGTTGGTAATCAGAGCCTTCCCCGACCTTAGGAGCCCCATTGCTTGATCGTTTTTAGCGGCCGAGTTGAGGCTAGAAAAATGTTTTGAGTCATTTAGGAATTATATATCGGAGAGTTTAGGAATTCTTTTTACTCCCCAGTCTCCTCATCGCTCTGGTAAGGCATCTTGACGTAGAGTTTTGACTCTTCTCTTCTCAAACTTCACTAATTTTTTTTAGGATCACGCGGGTATCTTGGAATCGTTCCGATGGTTTTGTGACGAGAACATTGTTCTTGGTGCCTCCTGTCTTTAGGGGTTGTGGCAGTGTCCCGGGGAGTTGAGCTCCGAGGTGTTGTCGTCACAATTTTATCGTTGCAGTTCTGGAATACCTGGGTTTAGTACGCCGACATCGAAAATCTCTTTTATGCAGTTCGTTGGTGAGATAACCTCGACGCCACCTAGTACTGGGGCGGGAGTTCGGGAGTATCGCCATAACTTGTATAACGGATGCTTTTCGAAGGTTGAGGTAGATGGTTTCCGAAGTTTTTCTCGGTTATGTGTTGAAGGATGGATACAGCTGGATGTAGGATTTGCTAGATTTGGGTGAGATATTATGCTTCCCCTGCATCCCCAACACCTGATTGCATAACCGGAAAGGTTCGGGAGTTTCATAGGTGGGAATTCTAGTAGCTCTAGTTCTTCTTCCACGGATATTTGGTTTGAGATTGGGATTTCTTACCGAGTATTCGTTCTTGATCCGTACCTTGTTGATTTATTTCTCTACCTAAATTCTAGTGGCTTCTCAATTTATGGATATGTGATCATTTCAAGTGGAATGCATTCGTTCATTTTGTTCGGATGTGAAGACTATATGTTGCAATTTTCGTTCCGTTGGATTCAGCTTCATCTTATCTGTCAATGTGCTAACGGTTGTCACCCTCTTCAGGATGGCTCCCGCTAAGAGCACCAATCAGAATCAGAATCAAGATCCGCCACCACCTCCACCTCCTCCGGAGGCATGGCAAGCTGTGATGGCCGCAACCAATGCAAACACACAGTTGATCATGCAAATTCTTCAAGAGCGCAACCAAGCGAACCAAGGCAACCAAGGCAACAATCAGAATCACTTTGCTACACTCAACCAGTTCCTTGCTAACGGGCCAAAGACTTTTAGCAATTGTGTTGAGGCAACTGATGCTGACGATTGGCTCGTGGATCCGTGCAAGCATTTCGAGTGCAGTAACGTCAGGCCTGAGGACTTCGTCAAGTTCGCTTCCTTCCAACTCAAAGATCAAGCTGCAGAATGGTTCCAGTAGTACAAGGATTCTAGAGGAGGCCGTGCGATTACCTGGGATGAATTCCGTCAAGATTTCCGAGCTCATCATATCCCCAAGAGCGTGGTTGAAAGCAAGCGTGAGGAATTCCGCAACCTGAAGCAAGGATCTTTGTCTGTCTATGACTACAACAAGTTGTTTCAGAAGCTCGCCCGCTTTGCTAAGCAGGACGTTCCTGATGAGAAGAGCATGATATACCAGTTCAGGGGTGGTCTCAGGGAAGAAATCCAGCTAGCTCTTGTTCTCTTTGAGCCCTGGAGGTATGATGAGTTCTACAACATGGCATTGAAGCAAGAGGCTACTCAACTGAGGTGTGATGCTTCCAAGAAGCGAGTCAAAGATGCTACTCCTTCTTCCTCTACTCAAGTGGCCAAGCAGTAGAAGTATTGGCTTCCTCCTCCTCCGTTCCGTCAGCCGTATCAGCAGAAGAGCAAAGGTGGCAGTGGATCTTCCCCCCCCCCCACCCCTGGCTTTCAGAACAAGACTTCGTCTCAAGCTCCAAGATCGAGTGCTCCGTATCACCGTCCGCTTTCAAAGGTCACGTGCAACAAGTGCCAACAGAAGGGTCACTATGCCAACAAATGCTTCAACCAGAGGCGTCTTCCTCCTCCTCCTCCTGTGAGATCGGCAAGTACAGCTATGGTCAAGCATAACCCCAAGCACGCCAAGGTCAACTTGATGAACACAGCTCAGGCAGAGGACTCGTCAGATGTCATCATGGGTAACCTTCCTGTTAACGATATTCCAGCTAAAGTTCTTTTTGACACGGGTGCATCACATTGTTTCATCTCGAGACCGTTTTCATCTAAGCATGGTTTTCCTTTGCAAATTTTGCCTAGACCATTAGCAGTTGTCTCTCCCGGTAGGCGCATGCATGCTAACTCCATTGCTCCGGATGTTACTATCACTTTGGGAGACTACAAATTTCTATCTTCTCCAACGGTTCTTGGTGACTCAGATATTGATCTTATTCTCGGAATGGATTGGCTTTCTAAGCACAAGGCGCATCTTGATTGTGCAGCCAGGCAGATTCAATTGACTCATTCGTCTGAGGATGTAATTGTCTTTGCCGCTCATGATGATACCATCCGTCCGTTTTCCCTCAATGAGAAGGGTGAACTGGATGCTATCTCGCAAATTCCAGTCATTTGCGAATATCAAGATGTCTTTCCAGAAGAGCTTCCAGGAATGCCTCCGCACCGGCCAGTTGAATTCGTCATCGATCTTGAGCCTGGCACGGAACCGGTTTGCAAGCGTCCTTACAAGCTCGGACCTGAAGAGTTGAAGGAGCTGAAGAAGCAACTCGATGTTCAAGAGAGAATGGGCCTCATCCGACCTAGTTCTTCTCCGTGGGGTTGTGGTGTTCTTTTTGTGAAGAAGAAGGATGGAACGGACCGACTTTGTGTTGATTACCGTCCATTGAACAAGAAGACTATCAAGAACAAATACCCACTTCCCAACATCAACGAGCTGTTCGAACAACTCAAAGGTGCCCAAGTATTCTCCAAGCTTGATCTCCGTATGGGTTATCATCAGATTCGAATCCGTGAGCAAGATATTCCCAAGACGGCTTTCAGGACAAGCTTTGGTTCATATGAATACACTGTCATGTATTTTGGCCTCGTCAACGCTCCTCCGACTTTATCTCGCATGATGAATTTCATCTTCAACGCCTACACCAATGACTTCGTTTTGGTCTATCTCGACGACATTCTGGTTTTCTCGAAGAACAAGGAAGATCATGCCAAGCACTTGCGTTTGGTACTCGATAAGCTCAGGGAACACCAGTTCTACGCCAAGTTCTCCAAGTGCGAATTTTGGCTCGATGAGGTTCTTTATCTTGGTCATATCATCTCTGCCAAGGGCATTGTGGTGAATCCTGAGAAGGTGTCTGCAATTGTGAATTGGGAACCACCTCAGAACGTGAAGCAACTCCGTAGCTTCCTCGGTCTCGCAAGCTACTGTCGAAGATTCGTTGAAAACTTTTCTAAGATCGCGAAGCCTCTCTCAAATCTTCTCCAGAAGCACGTCAAGTACGTTTGGTCTCCGGAGTGTGACATTGCTTTCAACACTTTGAAAGAGAAATTGGTCACCGCTCCAGTTCTGACTCCTCCTGATGAATCCAAGCCGTACGAGGTCTTTTGCGATGCCTCTCTCCAAGGTCTTGGCGCAGTGTTGATGCAAGAAAAGAAAGTTGTGGCTTATACTTCTCGCCAGTTGAAGCCCAACGAGAAGAACTACCCCACTCATGATCTCGAGTTGGCGGCAGTTGTGCATGCTCTTTTGACTTGGAGACATCTCTTATTGGGAAGAAAAGTGGACATCTTCATTGACCACAAGAGTCTCAAGTACATCTTCACTCAGCCTAATCTCAACCTCAGGCAAACTTGATGGGTTGAAATGATTCAAGAGTATAATCCGAGTATCGAGTATACTCCAGGCAAGGCCAATGTGATTGCTGACGCATTGAGCAGGAAGGCTTATTGCAACAGTCTGATTCTCAAGCCTTATCAACCCGAGCTTTGTGAAGCTTTCCCAAACTCAATCTGCAAGTTGTTCCTCAAGGTTTCCTCGCCAACCTTCAAGTCTCTCCTACCTTGGAAGACCAGATTCGCCAAGCTCAGCTTCTCGATGCTATGGTGAAAAAGGTGAAGATTGGGATTGCCAAGAGTCAACCCAAGTATAAGTGCTACCGCCTTGATGACAAGGATACTCTCTTCTTCGAGGATCGTATTGTTGTGCCCAAAGGTGACCTTCGTAAAGTGATCATGAACGAGGCTCACAATTCTCTCCTCTCCATCCACCCTGGGAGCACGAAGATGTATCAGGACCTCAAGCAGGCTTATTGGTGGACTCGAATGAAGCGCGAGATTGCTCAGTTCATGAACGAATGTGATGTCTGCAGAAGAGTGAAGGCAGAACACCAAAGGCCAGCGGGTCTCCTCCAACCTCTTGCCATTCCAGAATGGAAGTTTGACCACATTGAGATGGACTTCGTGACTGGGTTTCCAAAGTCCAAGCGTGGCAATGATGCTATATTCGTTGTCATCGACAAACTCACTAAAGTGGCTCACTTTCTGCCTATCAAAGAGTCTATCACTGCAGCTCAATTGTCGGAACTCTATACCTCTCGTATTGTCTCTCTGCACGGTATTCCACAAGTGATCTCTTCAGACCGTGGTAGCATCTTTACCTCCAAGTTTTGGGAATCTTTCCAGAAGGCCATGGGTACCAACATCCGCTTCAGCACAGCTTTCCATCCGCAAACTAGTGGTCAAGTCGAGCGTGTCAATCAGATTCTTGAAGATATGCTCAGGGCTTGTGTGATCTCCTTTGGCATGAAGTGGGAGGATTGTCTTCCTTATGCTGAATTCTCCTACAACAACAGTTTTCAAGCAAGTTCGGGCAAGGCCCCATTTGAAATTCTGTATGGCAGGAAGTGCCGTACCCCTCTCAACTGGTCTGAAACCGGTGAACGTCAACTTCTGGGAAATGACTTAATCACAGAGGCAGAGGAAATGTGCAAAGTCATTCGAGATAACCTCAAAGCAGCCCAATCCCGCCAGAAGAGCTACTATGACAGTAAGCACCGTGATTTGGATTTTGAGATCGGAGATCATGTTTACCTCCGCGTCTCTCCTATGAAAGGTACTCGTCGCTTCGGTATCAAAGGGAAGCTTGCCCCCAGATACGTGGGTCCTTTCAAGATCGTCAGCAAGAGAGGCGATCTCGCCTATCAACTCGAACTTCCTTCAAACTTTGCAAATGTTCATGACGTGTTCCATGTCTCTCAGCTTCGAAAGTGCTTCAAGACTCCTGACCGCACCGTCAACTTCGAGGACATTGAGCTCCAAGAAGATCTCTCTTATCATGAGCACCCCGTTGCTATTCTTGAAGAGAATGAACGCAAGACTCGCAACAAGTCAATCAAATTCCTCAAAGTAAAGTGGTCACACCATTCCGACCGTGAAGCTACCTGGGAACGCGAGGATCACCTCCGTTCTGAATACTGGGCGTTCTTTCAGTCCTAGATCTCGGGACGAGATCCTCTCGTAGTGGTGGAGTGTTGTAACACCCCGGATATGATTTTCCCAATATGTACTCCAACTCTTTCCGTTTCCGGCGTTAAGTTATTTTATTTTCTCGGGTTCGGGCTTTTGTCTCCGTGTGTTGTTATCGTTGTCATGCATCTCATATCATGTCATCATGTGCATTGCATTTGCATACGTGTTCATCTCATGTATTCGAGCATTTTCCCCGTTGTCCGTTTTGCATTCCGGCGCTCCGTTCTCCTCCGGTGGTAATTTCTACCTTTCTTTCGTGTGTGGGGATTAAACATTTCCGGATTGGACCGAGACTTGCCAAGCGGCCTTGGTTTACTACTGGTAGACCGCCTGTCAAGTTTCGTACCATTTGGAATTCGTTTGATACTCCAACGGTTAACCGAGGGACCGAGAAGGCTTCGTGTGTGTTGCAGCCCAACACCCCTCCATTTTGGCCCAAAACCCACCAAAACCCTCTCCATCATCTAGAGCTTTCGATCACGATCGCGTGGCCGAAAACCGCACCTCATTTGGACTCTCCTAGCTCCCTCTATGCCTATTTAAAGAACACCTCCGAAACTCTCCTTCTCCTTCCCCCGAAACCCTAGATCCACCACCTCGCACCGCGCCGGACACGTCCGGTCCGGCCGGACACGTCCGCCCGATCCGCCGCCGCCAATCCCGCGCTGCCACGTGGCAGGAACCGCCCCACATCGCCGCTTCCGCCGCCGGCCCGCCGCGGGCCCCCGAGGCCCGGCTCCTCCCGCTGCCTTCCTCCGCCTCGCCGCCTCTTCCTCGGCTCCGGCGACCGAGCCGCCTCACCGGCCAGCAGCGCCCGCCGCCATCGCCATTTCCGGCCGCCGCCGGAGCTCCTCAGCTGCGCCGCCCGCGCCGGCCGGAGCCCCACCGCCGGCGCCCCTCATCGCCGCCTCGCCTTAGCGCCGCCCCGGCCCCGGATCCGGCGAGATCCGGCCGGCCCCCGCTTCCCCGAGCCGCCGGTGAGCTCTCTCCGGTGGGATCCGCCGTCGCGCCAACACCGTGCTGCAGTAACCGACGAAGAACCCTAGATCCGGATTCAAACGTCGGTTGACTTTTCCATTCTCCCCTTAATTTTTTTGCTATGTTCATCGCATCGTAACTCCGCATCGGTAGCTCAGTTTTGGGCGTATAGCATATTAAAATGTTCGCCTCAGAGAGCACATCATTTCATCTCATTGCATCATTTTCATTTGAGTTCATCTTGATGCCCGAAATGCTGTTAGAAGAAGGCTATTTGAGATAATTGTCAGATCTGCTGCTCCATTTACCTATTTGTCATTTTTGCCATGATTATTGTGTGCATGATATGCCCCTGAGCTCTTCATGAGTTTTGTTATATGTTTTTCCATCTATCCAGAGGTGCAACCCATATATTTTTGTGATGTGTGTGGTGACTAGCACAAGCTTGCAAAGTGGAGCATTCGTTAATGTTGATTTCAGGGACTTAGCATTTCCACCAAGTCCTTGGACTGTTTATCTCATTATACCATATGTTCTTGTTGTTTCCTAGTGATCCGTGCCTCTTTTGAGGATGATCAGTAAGGATGTTTTGTTAATCTTGTAGTGCTCTATCCATCCATGTCTTTGTTTGCAATTATGGAGCACCCTAGCTTGAGTCAATTGAGCTCTACTTTTGTCATTTCGTGAATCTAGGCAGATTGTCTACTTGTTAGCGATTTTGCCGAGGATGTTGTAGTTGATCCGTGCATGCTATTTTATTGTTCTTGCCATGTCTAGCTTGTATTTTGTGTATTCTTGATGGGTGTATGCTTAGATTGTCATGACTTGCTCTGTAGTGAGTGCATCGAGCTCGTAAACATGCCTACTTGATATCTGCTTCAGCATGCTCCAATTTTCACTAAGTCTGTGATCTGATTATGTTTTTGCCATGTTCACATGCTTGCAAATGTATTTTCTGATCCCTTTTGGCTCAAGGTCACTAAGGGACTTTTGTTAAGCTCTTTGAGTAGCTCCATGCCATGCTTTACTTTGCCATGTTCAGGTCCTGTAGCTTATAGTTTTCTTGCTCCAAAGAGTGCTATCTGATCTGAGATTTCAGACAAGTGTTAATTTCACTAAGTCTGAAATCTGTTTATCAAATGCATTTTTGCCATGCTTGTTTGAACCTGTTAATGGATGAATTGGCCGTAGCTCAGTGCTAGTCTTTTGTTAATCATCATGAATGGATCCCTGCCATGTAATTTGTTGTCATGTTTGGGTGCTGTAGCATGTTCATCTTGTTGCATCCAGTTGGCTACTTGGTGTAAATCGCAGAACGTGGTCATATTTAAATTGCTTGCCATTTCCAAACCGTAACTCCGATTCCGGCGTTCTTCATATCGTTTTCAAGCGATTTCATCTCATCTTCCAGTGGCACACTTGGATTTCCAAGTTGACGCCACGTTCATGCATTCCTTGTCAAATCTTGCATATGCATCGCATATTGCATCCCGCATAGCATACCATCTTTGCATCATGTTGATTGAGCTTTGCACGTGGTTGATTGTGTCCTTGTTGCTTGTTTGTCTTGTTTGGGTAGAGCCGGGAGACGATTTCGCTAACGAGGAGCCCGTTGAGTTTGCTTTCGAGGATCCAGTCAACTCTGACAACTTTGCAGGCAAGATGATCATACCCTCGAAATCACTACTATCTTTGCTTTGCTAGATGCTCGCTCTTTTGCTATGCCTATGCTACGATGCCTACCACTTGCTTTCATGCCTCCCAAATTGCCATGTCAAACCTCTAACCCACCATGTCCTAGCAAACCGTTGATTGGCTATGTTACCGCTTTGCTCAGCCCCTCTTATAGCGTTGCTAGTTGCAGGTGAAGATTGGAGACCGTTCCTTGTTGGAACATTATTTACTTGTTGGAATATCATTATATTGCCATGTTCTCTTAATGCATCTATATACTTGGTAAAGGGTGGAAGGCTCGGCCTCTCGCCTAGTGTTTTGTTCCACTCTTGCCGCCCTAGTTTCCGTCATATCGGTGTTATGTTCCCGGATTTTGCGTTCCTTACGCGGTTGGGTTATAATGGGAACCCCTTGATAGTTCGCCTTGATTAAAGCTTTTCCAGCAATGCCCAACCTTGGTTTTACCATTTGCCACCTAGCCTCTTTTTCGCTTGGGTTTCCGGAGCCCGAGGGTCATCTTATTTAAACCCCCCCGGGCCAGTGCTCCTCTGAGTGTTGGTCCACCTGTCAGTTGCCGGTGGCCACCAGGGGCAACTCTAGGCTGGCCTACCCGTACCTAAGACAATCTGAGTGTGCCCTAAGAACGAGATATGTGCAGATCCTATCGGGATTTGTCGGCACATTCGGGCGGTGTTGCTGGATTTGTTTTAACCTGTCTAAGTGTCTTGAAGAACCGGGATACCGAGTCTGATCGGAACGTCTCGGGAGGAGGTCTATTCCTTCGTTGACCGTGAGAGCTTGTCATGGGCTAAGTTGGGACTCCCCTGCAGGGATTTGAACTTTCAAAAGCCGTGCCCGCGGTTATGGGCAGATGGGAATTTGTTAATGTCCGGTTGTAGATAACTTGAACCTTAACTTAATTAAAATGAATCAACTGTGTGAGTTACCGTGATGGTCTCTTCTTGGCGGAGTCCGGGAAGTGAACACGGTGTTGGAGTAATGCTTGCCGCAGGATGTCCTCTAGTTATCCGTTCGCACTTTGCCTTCTCTTCTCGCTCTCTTTTGCGAACAGGTTAGCCACCATATATGCTAGTCGCTTGCTGCAGCTCCACATATATTACCTTGCCTTACCTATAAGCTTAAATAGTCTTGATCGCGAGGGTGCGAGATTGCTGAGTCCCTGTGGCTCATAGATTACTTCCAAACCAGATGCAGGGCCTGATGATTCCATTCCAGATGACGCGCTTGAGCTCAAGTGGGAGTTCGATGAGGACTCACGCCGATATTACGTGTCTTTCCCTAATGATCAGTAGTGGTGCCCAGTTGGGGTGATCGGGACCGTGTCGCATGTTGGGTTATCTTTTATTTTGGCGCCGTAGTCGGGCCATGAGTGTTTGAATGTTGTAATGCTATTTATGTACTTTGATTGACGTGGCGAGTGTAAGCCAACTATGTATCTCCCCTTTTATTATCTATATTACATGGGATGTTGCGAAGATTGCCTAACTTGCGACATTGCTTTCAATGCGGTTATGCCTCTAAGTCGTGCCTCGACACGTGGGAGCTATAGCCGCATCGAGGGCGTTGCATATACCTTCCTCAAAACAGCCACCATACCTACCTATTATGGCATTTCCATAGCCATTCTAAGATATATTGCCATGCAACTTTCCACCGTTCCATTTATTATGACACACTTCATCATTGTCATATTGCTTTGCATGATCATGTAGTTGACATCGTATTTATGGCAAAGCCACCATTCATAATTCTTTCGTACATGTCACTCATGAGTCATTGCACATCCCGGTACACCGTCGGAGGTATTCATATAGAGTCATATTTTGTTCTAAGAATCGAGTTGTAATTTTTGAGTTGTAAGTAAATAAAAGTGTGATGATCATCATTATTAGAGCATTGTCCCATGTGAGGAAAGGATGATGGAGACTATGATTCCCCCACAAGTCGGGATGAGACTCCAGACGAAAAGAAAGAAAGAAAAAAGAGGCCATAAAAAAGAAGAGAAAAGGCCCAAATAAAAAAAAAGAAAAATAAAATAAAATGAGAGAAAAAGAGAGAAGGGACAATGTTACTATCCTTTTACCACACTTGTGCTTCAAAGTAGCACCATGATCTTCATGATAGAGAGTCTCCTATGTTGTCACATTCATATACTAGTGGGAATTTTACATTATAGAACTTGTCTTGTATATTCCAATGATGGGCTTCCTCAAAATGCCCTAGGTCTTTGTGAGCAAGCAAGTTGGATGCACACACACTTAGTTTCTTTTGTTGCGCTTTCATACACTTATAGCTCTAGTGCATCCGTTGCATAGCAATCCCTACTCACTCACATTGATATCTATTGATGGGCATCTCCATAACCCGTTGATATGCCTAGTTGATGTGAGACTATCTTCTCCTTTTTTTCTTCTCCACAACCACCATTCTATTCCACCTATAGTGCTATGTCCATGGCTTACGCTCATGTATTGCGTGAAGATTGAAAAAGTTTGAGAACATTGAAAGTATGAAACAATTGCTTGGCTTGTCATCGGGGTTGTGCATGATTAAATACTTTGTGTGATGAAGATAGAGCATAGCCAGACTATATGATTTTGTAGGGATAGCTTTCTTTAGCCATGTTATTATGAGAAGACATGATTGCTTTGTTAGTATGCTTGAAGTATTATTATTTTTATGTTAACTTTTGTCTTGAATCTTTTGGATCTGAACATTCATGCCACAATAAAGAAAATTACATTGAGAATTATGTTAGGTAGTCCACATCAAAAATTATGTTTTTATCATTTACCTACTCGAGGATGAGCAGGAATTAAGCTTGGGGATGCTTGATACGTCTCCAACGTATCTATAATTTTTGATTGTTCCATGCTATTATATTATCTGTTTTGGATGTTTAATGGGATTTAATATACCTTTATTATTATTTTTGGGACTAACCTACTAACCAAAGGCATAGTGCAAATTGCTGCTTTTTTCCTATTTCAGTGTTTCGCAGAAAAGGAATATCAAACGGAATCCAAACGGAATGAAACCTTCGGGAGAGTTATTTTTGGAACAAACGTGATCCAGGAGACTTGGAGTCTACATCAAGATGTAAGCGAGGAGGCCACGAGGCAGGAGGGAGCGCCCAGGGGGTAGGCGTGCCCCCACCCTTGTGGGCCCCTCGCAGCTCCATCGACGTACTTCTTCCTCCTATATATACCCATATACCCTGAAAACATCCAGGAGGACCACTAAACCCTATTTCCACCGCCGCAACCTTCTGTACCTGTGAGATCCCATCTTGGGGCCTTTTCCGGTGTTCCGCCAGAGGGGGAATCAATCACGGAGGGCTTCTACATCAACACCATAGCCTCTCCGATGATGTGTGAGTAGTTTACCACAGACCTTTGGGTCCATAGTTATTAGCTAGATGGCTTCTTCTCTCTCTTTGGATCTCAATGCAAAGTTCTCCTTGATTCTTTTGGAGATCTATTCGATGTAATTATTTTTGCGGTGTGTTTGTCGAGATCCGATGAATTGTGGGTTTATGAGAAAGATTATCTATGAACAATATTTGATTCTTCTCTGAATTCTTTTATGCATGATTTAAATATCTTTGCAAGTCTCTTCAAATTATCAGTTTGGTTTGGCCTACTAGATTGATCTTTCTTGCAATGGAAGAAGTGCTTAGCTTTGGGTTCAATCTTGCGGTGTCCTTTCCCAGTGAAAGCAGGGGAAACAAGGCATATATTGTATTGTTTCCATCGAGGATAAAAAGATGGGGTTTATATCATATTGTTTGAGTTTATCCCTCTACATCACGTCATCTTGCCTAATGCGTTACTCTGTTCTTATGAACTTAATACTCTAGATGCATGTTGGATAGCGGTCGATGTGTGGAGTAATAATAGTAGATGCATAATCGTTTCGGTCTACTTGTCGCGGATGTGATGCCTATATACATGATCATGCCTAGATATTCTCATAATTATTCGCTTTTCTATCAATTGCTCGACAGTAATTCGTTCACCCACCGTAGATTATGCTATCTTGAAAGAAGCCACTAGTGAAACCTATGCCCCCCGGGTCTATCTTCCATCATATTATTTTCCTATCTATTTGCTATTTCCATAGTTGTTTACTTTGCAATCTTTATTTTTCAATCTATACCATAAAAATACCAAAAATATTATCTTATTATCTTTATCAGATCTCACTTTCGTAAGTGACCGTGAAGGGATTGGCCTTTACTTGATATGCTTGAATTGTTCTTGTATGACATGCCGATGCATAGGAAGAGAGTTAGACTTCGTCATTGCATGATTTATGTTGCTTTGTGCTCATTACTAAATGACAAATCATTGCTAATTAAAATTGGCTTTGCTATACCTTCGGATCCATTACTTGAGCACTTTATGCCTAGCTTAATGGCTTCAAAGAAAGCACTGCCAGGGAGACAAGCCAAAAGTTTCCGAGAGTCTTTTTATTCTGTTGAGTTATTTTATAAAGTTTTTAAAAAAATATAGAGGGGAACTTAAAACTTCACAAAAATAGAAGCGATTGAAACGTGATGCATTGGAGAAGTGAGGGTCGACCTTGAACACTTGTGTTCATGATCATGGAAACTATGTAAATTTTTCATGAATATTCTCACAAAAACAATTATCCCCTTGTACAAATCCATTGTATTATAAAAATAATGTGCCAAGATTTGCCTTTAGGATGATTAAATTGCTTGTCAGTGTGTGTGGTGCAAAAACAGAAACTTTGCCTATAGTGCATGATTTTACATTTTTTATTGGAACGTCAAAAGTTTCTGAAACTTTTTGCACAATATTTCTATACAAATTTTTTTATTTTGTCCTAAGTTTTCAGAATTTTTGGTGTAACAAAACTATGATAGGTGTTCAGATTGCTACAGACTGTCCTGTTTGAGACAGATTCTGTTTTTATGCATTGTTTTGCTTGTTTTGATGAAACTATCGATTTTTATTGGTGGTATGAGCCATAGAAAAGTTATATTACATTATATACAATGCAAAAATAAAATATGAATGGGTTTGCAATATTACTTAGAGTAGTGATTTGCTTTATTATACTAACGGATCTCACCAGTCTTCTGTTGAGTTTTGTGTGGATAAAGTGATCAAAGATCGAGGAGGTCTTGATATGAGAAGAAGGAGGAGAGGCAAGAGCTCAATCTTGGGATGACGAAGGCACCCCAAGTAAATATTTAAGGAGACTTAAGCGTGTAAGCTTGGGGATGCCCCGGAAGGCATCCCATCTTTCTTCAACAAGTATCGGTATGTTTTCGTCTTCGATTTGTTCATGTGATATGTGTAAATTTTGGAGCATCTTTTGTGTTTAGTTTTCATTTTTATTTTATGCACCATGCTGGTATGAGATAGTCCATGGTTGATTTATTGAATGCTCATTGCACTTCACTTATATCTTTTGAGTATGGCTTTATAGAATGCTTCATGTGCTTCACTTATATCATTTGAAGTTTGGATTGCCCGTTTCTCTTAACATAGAAAACCGTTATTTGTAGAATGCTCTTTTGCTTCACTTATGTTTTATTAGAGCATGGCATTTTTTAGAAATAATTAAACTCTCATGCTTCGCTTATATATATTTAGAGACTCGACGGAAATTGGTTAATTGCATGGTTACTCATGAAATCCTACATAAAACTTGTGGATCATTGAATATGATATGTTTGATTCCTTGATGGAGACCATGGACCAGAGGGGGAGGCCAAGGAATAAGAAGGAGGGGGGCTCTCACCCTCTCTCCTGGTGGTGCTGGAGTGCGGCCGGGGCAAGGATCGGGACGGAGATCTATATCAACAATCTTGCTACCATGAACACCAAGTCTCTCCCCCTTTATGCAGCAGTGTAACACATCTCTTCCCCGCTGTAATCTCTACTTAAACATGGTGCTCAACTCCATATATTATTTCTCAATGGTCTATGGTTATCCTATGATGTTTGAGTAGATCCGCTTTGTCCTGTGGGTTAATCGTGATCTTGGTTGGTATGATTGTATATTTTATTTACAGTGCTGTCCTACGATGCCCTCCATCTCGTACAAACGTGAGGGGTCCTCGCTGTAGGGTGTTGCAATATGTTCATGGTTTGCTTATTGTCGGTGTTGCGGGGGTGACAGCATCCTAAACGTGGATAAGTGGGTTATGGCATATGGGAGTAAAGAGGACTTGATACTTAATGCTATGGTTGGGTTTCACGACCTTAATTATCTTTAGTAGTTGTGGATGCTTGCTAGAATTCCAATCATAAGTGCATATGATCCAAGTAGAGAAAGTATGTTAGCTCATGCCTCTCCCTCATATAAAACAGCAAGAATGATTACCGGTACTTGTTATCGATTGCCAACGGACAATTGACTTTCTTGTTGACAAAAGCTATCCACTTTTATTGCCTTGCAATTTATTCGTAGTTTTATTCTCACAAAGTACTCGTAGTTTTATTCTTGCAAAACAGTTTCATACTTGTTTTAGGTAAAGTAAACGTCAAGTATGCGTAGACTTGTATCGGTGGTCGATAGAACTTTAGGGAATATTTGTTCTACCTTTATCTCCTCGTTGGGTTTGACACTCTTATTTATCGAAGAAGGCTACAAACGATCCCTTATGCTTGTGGGTTATCAAGACCTTTTTCTGGCGCCGTTGCCGGGGAGCAATAGCGTGGGGTGAATATTCTCTTGTGTGCTTGTTTGCTTTATCACCAAGTAGTTTTTATTTTTTGTTCTAAGTTGTTCTCTATCTTTAGTTATGGATATGGAAAACGAAACACCAACAAAATTACTGGTACTTGCTACTCATGGAGGCGGGGAACCTCCTAAAACCCTCGATGCTCATTATGTGAAAAATATTATGCACTACTTTGATAATCCTGAGAAAACCCCATTCAACATGATAATGGGAGACACGTTGGATCAATGCGAATACTTTAGGGATTATCGCTTGACTCAAAAAGGGAAACTGTTATGGGATCAAATTGATATATTGCATTGGTATGCTTGGAATTTATGCCAGAGATATGATTATACTTGTTGCTCTAGGATGAAGTCTCCACACCTTCCCTTTTCATGCAAATTTAATGATAATGAAACCTTGGTTTCTTAGAGCATCTCTAGCCGTTGAGCCCCCCAAGAGGCATTTTTTTCGCCCCTTGGGGGGCTGCCGGCGAAACATTTCGCCTGGGGGTGAAAAACTGCCCACTCGTTGGGGGGCTGGGTTTGCGCCGTCGCTCGCTGGCCGTGGCCTCAAACGCGCGCAGGAGGA
The DNA here is from genome assembly GCF_003073215.2 of Triticum urartu. NCBI lineage: Eukaryota > Viridiplantae > Streptophyta > Magnoliopsida > Poales > Poaceae > Triticum > Triticum urartu. The sequence goes on along the minus strand of NC_053023.1, from coordinate 28,997,247 downwards.
AGGGTGCTACTGCTGGCTACTGCCCTTGCCGTCCCTCCGCTTGCCGCGCCTCCCCGTTCACTCACCTACTGCTGGCTACTACCCTCGCCGCTGCTAGCGCCGCTGCGGTGCTGCCCCGCTGCTCGCTTGCCGCTGCTTCCTCGATGCCCGCCTGCCGCGCCGCTCCACAACACCCGCATCACCCTGCCCGCGGTCGCTCATGCGCCCGCCGTGCAGCTCTGCCCGTGTCGTGGCCCCGCTGCTGGCGCCGCTCGCTCCGGCCCCTCCCACACCAGCGCGCGCTCCACACAGGTGGACGCCACGGCGGCGGCGGCCCCCGTGCCCGCGCGATCACCAAGTGGCTCGGCGGGGCGGGGAGTGCTGTAGGCGGCAGAGGAGGTGGGCGAGCTCCACGCCGGGCAATGAAGGACGCAGGCAACGACGGCGAGGGTTGCGCGGTGGCCGACGAGGGGAGGGCGAGAGGAGTGCCGCATCGGCCGCGGAGCCGAGCTGGGCTACGTGGTGGCCGGCGAGGGGAGGGCGAGAGGAGGGCCGCGACGGCCGCGAAGCCGAGCTGGGCTGCACGGTGGCCGGCGAGGGGAGGGGTGAGGAGGAGGCCACGGAGGCGCGGCGGCGAGGAGGAGGCCGTGATGGTGGCCGGTCGCGCGAGATCTCTGTGTGCGGTAGGTGGGGCAGCGGCTGAGGAAAAGAGAGAGGAGAGAGAAGAGAGAAAGGAGAGGAGAGGGGGAGAGAGAGGGGCTGGCAAGTGGGGCAACGGCTGCAAAAAGTAGATGCCGGCGTCCCTAGCTGCCCCCCAGGGGGCTGGGTGTGGGGTGGGCGTGCCGGCGCTAAATATCACTAATATCGGCGCAAAATGACGTCTCGGGGCCCTGGCTGGGACGTTTTTACCCGCCGGTGCTAAAAAAAGGTGCTTGGGGCATCCTGGGGGCCCTAGTGGAGATGCTATTATGCCAATGGTAGATATGATTATTATGATGTGGAACGAAAAGAAGAATTTGTTGCTTTTCAGGGTGCTTATGAAATTGAATCTTTGTTTTTAAAGTGTGAAGCTTTTGATGATGATGTTTACAAACCTGAAAATTTTGCCATCCTTAAATATTGCTATTAAATTCTAAATACAATTCCGATATTGATATATTTATTGAGAAAGTCTCTGCTGTCCAAGAAGAGACTAATATTTTGCAGGAGTCTATGGAAGAAGAAAATAATGAAACTATGAGCTCATTAGATGAAAAAGATGATGAGGAGAGCGAAAAACAGACGGAGGAAGAGCGGATTAGCTACCCATGACCACCTTCTAATGAGAGTAACTCTTCGACTCATACATTGTTTATTTTCCCTTCGTTCTTACCGAAGGATGAATGCTATGATAATTGCTATGATCTCGTTGATTCTTTTGAAATATCCCTTTTTGATGAACTTGATGCTTGTGGCCATGATGCCAATATGAATTATGCTTATGGAGAAGAACTTTCTATGGTTCCTTATATTAAGAATGAAATTATTGCTATTTCACCCACACATGATAGTCCTATTATCTTTTTGAGTTCTCCAAACTACACTATATCGGAGAAATTTGCTCTTATTAAGGATTACCACTAGTAGAAAAATGACTTTTAGTACCGGTTCGTAAGGACCTTTAGTACCGGTTCTAGAACCGGCACTAAAGAGTGGGGACTAAAGGTCCCCCCTTTAGTCCCGGTTCAACACGAACCGGGACCAAAGGCCCACCACGTGGCACGAGGCGCGCCGTGGTCTGGGGGACCTTTAGTCCCGGTTGGTAAGGATTTTTTTATTTTTATTTTTGAAATAAAGCAAAAACAGCCCGCCTACTGGGCCGACACGACCTGCATACGACTAGAAACCCAATCTCTAGTTGGGCCAGGATGCAGGCCAGTACGACCCAGTAGGCCCCACACGACAGAAGACTTGCAATAGGCCCACAAAGGCCTGCTTAGAGAGGAGCTCGACACGGTAGCCGCGGCGGGGCTTATAAACCGGTGCGAGCTCCTCTCAACTAGCGAGGTGGGACTAAACATTGTGCACTGCGGGTGGCAGCGCACCACCTTTAGTACCAGTTGGAGCCACCAACCGGTACTAAAGGGGGGGGGTCTTTAGTACCGGTTGGAGCCACCAACCCGTACTAAAGGCCACCACCTTTAGTACCGGTTGGTGGCTCCAACCGGTACTAAATACTAAAGGCCGCCACCTCTTTAGTACCAGTTCGTGGCACAAACCGGTACTAAAGGTTCACCACAAACTGGTACTAATGAGCGCCGCCCGCCTAGCCATTGGAACCGGTACTAATGGTCACATTAGTGCCGGTTCAATTACAAACCGGGACTAATGAGTTTCACATTAGACCCTTTTTCTACTAGTGATACATTGATGGGTTGCATTATACCGTTGCGGATTTTGATGAATATAATATGCATGTGCTTGCTGCTCCTACTCGCAATTATTATGAGATAGGAACTACATCTCTGCCTTTCTATGTTTCCAACACGAAAAAATTGCAAGAAACTACTTATGCTTTGTATTGGCCTTTATTTGATGTGCATGAATTATTCTTGTATGACATGCCGATGCAAAGGAAGAGAGTTAGACTTTGTCATTGCATGATTTATGTTTCTTTGTGCTCATTACTAAATGCCAAATCATTTCTAATTAAAATTGGCTTTGATATACCTTGGGATCTGGGTGGATCCATTACTTGAGCACTTTATGACTAGCTTAATGGCTTTAAAGAAAGCACTGCCAGGGAGACAACCCGAAAGTTTTAGATAGTCTTTTTATTCTGTTGAGTGCTTTTATAAAGTTTAAAAACAAAATATATATATATATATATATATAGGGGAACTTAAAACTTCACAAAAAGAGAAGCGATTGAAACATGATGCATTGGAGAAGTGAGGGTCGACCTTGAACTCTCGTGTTCATGATCATGGAAAGTATGTAAGTTTTTCATGAAGATTCCCACAAAAACAATTATACCCTTGTACAAATCCATTGTATTATAAATATAATATGCCAAGATTTGCCTTTTGGATGATTAGATTGCTTGTCGGTATGTGCGGTGCAAAAACAGAAACTTTCGCTGTAGTGCGTGATTTTACATTTTTTACTAGAACATCAAAAGTTTCCGAAACTTTTTGCACAGTATTTCCATACAATTTTTTATTTTTTCTTAATTTTTCAGAATTTTTGTAGCACCAGAAGTATGATAGGTGTTCAAATTGCTACAGACTATCCTGTTTAAGATAGATGCTGTTTTTGGTGCATTATTTTGCTTGTTTTGATGAAACTATCGATTTTTCGGTGGTATGAGCTATCAAAAAGTTATATTACAGTAGATACAATGCAAAAATAAAATATGAATGGATTTGCAACATTACTTATAGTAGTGATTTGCTTTATTATACTAACGGATCTCACCAGTCTTCTGTTGAGTTTTGTGTGGATGAAGTGATCGAAGATCGAGGAGGTCTTTATATGAGAAGGAGGAGAGGCAAGATCTCAAGCTTGGGGATGCCCAAGGCAGCCCAAGTAAATATTCAAGGAGACTCAAGTGTCTAATCTTGGGGATGCCCCGGAAGGCATCCCATCTTTCTTGAACAAGTATCGATATGTTTTCTTCTTCGTTTTGTTCATGTGATATGTGTAAATCTTTGAGCGTCTTTTGTGTTTAGTTTTCATTTTTATTTCATGCACGATGCTGGTATGAGATAGTCCATGGTTGATTTGTTGAATGCTCATTGCACTTGACTTATATCTTTTGAGTATGGCTTTATAGAATGCTTCATGTGCTTCACTTATCTCATTTGAAGTTTGGATTGCTTGTTTCTCTTCACATAGAAAACCATTATTTGTAGAATGATCTTTCGCTTCACTTATATTTTATTAGAGCATGGTCTTTTGTAGAAAGAATTAAACTCTCATGCTTCACTTATATCTATTTAGAGAGTCGACAGGAATTGGTCAATTGCATGGTTAGTCATGAAATCCTACATAAAACTTGTGGATCATTGAATATGGAGACCATGGAGACCATTGACCAGAGGGGGAACTCTCCTCCCATCTAGGGGGAGGTCAAGGAAGAAGAAGAAGAAGGGGGGGGGGCTCTCTCCCCCTCTCTCCCGGTGGAGACGGAGTGCCGCCGGGGCAAGGATCGGGACGGCAATCTACATCAACAATGTTGCTACCGTCAACACCAACTCTCTCACCCTTTATCCAGTAGTGTAACACCTCTCTTCCCCGATGTAATATCTACTTAAACATGGTGCTCAAATCCATATATTATTTCCGAATGATCTATGGTTATCCTATGATGTTTGAGTAGATCCATTTTGTCCTGTGGGTTAATCATGATCTTGGTTGGTATGATTGTATATTTTATTGATGGTGTTGTCCTGTGGTGCCCTCCGTCTCACACAAACGTGAGGGGTCCTCGCTGTAGGGTGTTGCAATATGTTCATGGTTTGCTTCTGGTCGGTGTTGCGGGGGTGACAACAGCCTAAACGTAGATAAGCGGGTTATGGCGTATGGGAGTAAAGAGGACATGATACTTAATTCTATGGTTGGGTTTCACGACCTTAGTGATCTTTAGTAGTTGCAGATGCTTGCTAGAGTTCCAATCATAAGTGCATATGATCCAAGTAGAGAAAGTATGTTAGCTCATGCCTCTCCCTCATATAAAATTGCAAGAATGATTACCGGTACTTGTTATCAATTGCCTAGAGACAAATGACTTTCTTGTTGACAAAAGTTATCCACTTTTATTGCCTTTCAATTTATTCGTAGTTTTATTCTCGCAAAGTACTCGTAGTTTTATTCTCGCAAAGTACTCGTAGTTTTATTCTTGCAAAACAGTTTCATACTTGTTTTAGGTAAAGTAAACGTCAAGTGTGCGTAGAGTTGTATCGGTGGTCGATAGAACTTGAGGGAATATTTGTTCTACCTTTAGCTCCTCGTTGGGTTCGACACTCTTATTTATCGAAGAAGGCTACAAACGATCACCTATACTTGTGGGTTATCATTGTGGAAAGAAAATAGATAGACAACACAATAAGTTCCGCTAGCACATTAAGTTGACGTACACCCCTTTCTAAAAAAAGTTCAGGTACAAAAATAGAATAGGTCACAATCAAATGTACTGGCAGATCGATGCTTCACACCGATAGCTCGGATTTAACTAGTATCTGAGAAGATTCAGTTGTTACTTCAAATTAGAGTACATCTAGGCAGCCAGCCCTGCCTCTTCTCTCAAAGAAGCAGTGGCCTCCACCGCGTGATGGAGTAGGTCCTTTGCCATCCAGCATTTTGAGCAACACGGTGAAAGTCTGACATTGACTCCTGTAATGGACATCCTCGATGGACCCTGGCACCAGCGACGGCGGCAGGACTTCAATTGATGGACTGACCACTTCTTCGACATGCATGAACACTCGATACAGGTACATCCCTAACGCGGTCCACGACGGCCTTGGTGGTGATGAATAGTACAACCCCGGTTCCTGCACCGGTTACTACTGCAGGAGACTGCTAATGCGACACTACGACCAGAGACCCTTTGCCAAAACTATGTGCGGTGCAATAATCGCAAACGGTGGTGTAAACAAACCATCAAAAAAGATGCAAAACGTTTGCAATGGCAGAGCCATCAAACACGGCTTAGATTTTAGTTGTGTGTGTGAAGCAGGACACACGGCTAATCCATTCAAACTGTCTGCGATGAGGTAGAACAACAGAAACGGGCAGCCATAACAATGTGTGTGCAATGCAGGACACACGGTTAATCCATTTGAACTGTTTGCGATGAGGTAGAACAACAGAAATGGGCAGCCATATCAATGTGTGTGCGATATACGGCATACGGTTAACTCGGACGAACTGTTTTCGATTAGGGAACACAATAGAAATAGTTCAACTTAAAAAGATGTGTGTGATATGTGGCATACCGTTCACATGGATGAACTATATTCGATGAGCCAAAAGAACACAAACGAGTCGTGTAAACAAGACGTGTGTGATACATGGCAAATATCCGACTCAGATGAACTGTTTGCGATGAGAAATTACAACACAGACGATCACTGCAGTTACTTCATGTGCGATTCTGTGTGTACAAATGTGTACAAAAAACAATGAGAAATGCAAACTAGTTGCTTGCGGTGGTGGAGTATCGCACACGATGCGTCTACGAGTACTCGTGTGCGATGATTAGTATGTTACACATACGTTTCCTTATGTTAACATGTGTGTGAATTTGCAATATGGACAGTTAATATGCAAATGCCTTCTGGACATCGGGCACATGCTTAAACTCAATGAACTGTGTACGATACTGATACTTTCCATGAAAATTTATGAACTTGGGTAACAACATTTGAGTAACATATATATAAAGGTTACACTATTCGACAAAAGGAGGATCTTCGTAACACGGTTTTGACAACCATATGGTCCATATCTACATACTTAACATAGTAACAACCATCACATTTTAAGAGGCTAAGGGCCAACAACCATATGGTCCATATCGACATACTTAGCATATATAGTAACAGCTAGCACATTTTAAGAGGCTGAGGGCCAACAACCACAACTATCCACTAGAAGCAGCTTGATCACGGTGACTTGGCATCTCGTTAATGAAAAGGAAGAGCCCTCCTGTGCCTTGGTAGAGCATGAGTAGAATAGTGTCTCTAATTTTCCAATATGGATGCATTGCCACGAGAAGCGAGAACTTGTTAATTTGAATGGTTCCATTTTTGTGGGAAATGCAATACCTTGCAATCACTTTGGCGTTATTAGCAGGCACAAGTGTAGTTCGACCACGCCAGGAAATCGATCCAGGAACTGCTACAGGGGGCAGTTTCTGTTGACATGTAGAATAAAAAATAATTGTAACATATCATTGAAGATATATATAGTTTGTGAGCATCAACATTTAAATAAGACTTTTTACCAGTGCTTTGTGCATACAATTGGTCTTGTTCAGTATGTGCACCATAGGTCTAATTAATCCCATCCAAAATCCAGTGTTCATACACTGTGCTATCTCTGTCAGATTATCAACAAAGTTTATGACATGCTTCAAGTCCTTCCAGTGAAATTTGGTACGCTTAGTAACATACAGATCGTTCACTATGCATCCAACATATCCTGCTTAAAAGGTGGAAATGCATTATTTATTCAGTACACGGTGGAAGAATATATAGTGCGCATAAATTGTTAAATATAATTTTTTACTGCCTAGGAACGGAGTCAGAATATTATATCACAATTGGTTGCTTAAATAGTGATCAATTGGTTGCTTAACTAGTAATATGACAACAAGGAGAAAGTTGAAAGGACACTAACCTCGACCAGACTTTGATCGGCTGATGACATTGGGGAAGTAAACATCCATGTTAATTAGACCAGGCTGTGGTGCATGCACTAGAATTTTATTGCCAACTTTCAGTTCATAACACTTAGACATTTTTCTCCAAAGGTCCGCATTAAAATAGGAGTGACCATCTTTATCAAGTTTTACGCTAACCGTCATTGTAAATCCATGCTGCATTGTCAATATGACATCCTGGGAGTCATCAACAAAGTAAAGCCCAAGATTTCGTTCTACTCCTGTTCTTGCAAAGCAAGGGATGTACTACTTGAAACGAAAATTAAGATCGTAAATTAGAGATATTGAAATAACTGATAGAACAGATCCATATATTCGGTGCAGATAGGCGGCGGAAAGTGGAGGAGGCAAAATCCAGTGCCGTTTGGAGCGCGACCTTTGCCCGCCACCAACAGCCGTTGAGCTTAGGGTGCAGAGTTGCGGAGGAGTCCACGACGTGTGAGTGTGGACGAAGTGGGCGATGGTTTTCTTTTCCTTCTGCATGTGTGAGTGAACACAAACGGTTCACAGAGGCGACGAAGATGAATTGTGTGCGATAGTAAATCACCGAGATTGGATGGGAATCCAAATTTCCTTTGTCCACTAGTGCAGAACCGGGCTATAGCACCGGTTCTTAAGGGCCTTTAGTGCCGGTTCTGCAACCGGCACTAAAGGGTGGGGACTAAAGGTCCCCCCCTTTAGTACCGGTTCTACACGAACCGCCGCTAAAGGGCCACCACATGGCATGAGCCAGCGCTGGGGGTGGGGAGACCATTAGTACCGGTTGGTAACACCAACCGGTACTAAAATGTTTGGGGGGTTTTGGTTTCATGATTTCTTTTTCCTTTAATCTTGTGTTTTCCATTTAATTCTTTTTTTTACTAGTATTTTACGATACTACATATTGTACACGTTATGCATATATAAAAATAGAATTTCTCGTAGAACTGATCATATATATATATATATATGTATATATATCATCGAATGTCTCACAACCACCATTATTCACACATACACATGTATATATATATACAATTAGGTATATATACAATTTCTCCTACATGTTGCAATGGTGCCTTCGGAGCATGATGGCAATTGGGAGTGGTTCATGAGGGCGGTAGCGGGTAATAGTATTCTCCTTTGGGATCTATGACCTGGTCGAGCAAAAATCCCGCTATTTCCTCTTGAAGTGCTTGTATGCGCTCTGTTGGTAGGAGCTGGCCCCGCACGTCTTTGAACTGTTAAGAAGGAGATCAATATGCATGTGTATTAGTTGTGTGACTAGATATCGATAATCATGTAAAATTCTTGAATAGTGTTCTGGCAAACATACCCATTGCTGTCTATCAGATTTGCTCCTTTTGGACGCCATCATGCGAATGTTCTCGAAAACATAGTATGCACACACTTCAGTCCCCGGCGCCTGCTTCAGGGCCTTTACGAGAATAGAATTTAATCAGATAATAATTAATCAAGCATGATAATTAATTAATGGTATTGAAACAAGAATTAAAGAGATGGTAGCTAGCTAGCTAGTACTACTTAATTACTTACCTTGTGTCGATACCAAAATAGCTTTTGTCGCCATTTGCCTGGAGTCATCTTGATGGACTTTGCCCAAGCCCTGCCCGCCGACAAAGAAAATTAATAAAGGGGTTATTAAATAGTTGATATCAGGAAATGACGAACTAAATAGGCCGAGATATAGTTAATAATGATTGAAATTACCTGTCGATTATCCCCTTCATGATGGTGAAGTCACTTTCTTTTTAAGTAGTGAGTCTAGTACTTCAAGTTTTCCTTCTTCAACTCTAATGACTAACAAGATCCAGTGGTAGCTGCATGCGCACACGTTTGCATGTCTTAATTAAGCGGGCATGTGCATAACAATAATCAACTACCCTAAACCCTATACACTTAATTATTAACATCTAGCTAGCTAGTAAGCAAAAACAGAATTTGTAGTAGAAGACAGTGTGACTCACTAGAAGTTGTAAGGAAGTAGTATATCTTCATTGCTATTGAGGCGGTTCAAGAACTCTAGCATTTTATTCTCTACATCTTGTTTATACCATTCCAATTTCCATGTGTGTTCATGAATGGTATTTGGGTCAATGAACCCAATGCCATAGCGTCCAGCTTTTTTCATTTCATACATCTTCCTGCATAATACCACAAAAAAGAATATAGTGAGGATAATTACAGGTAATGATCGATCAATGAGCACTAAAGCTATAGCTTGAGACTTAAATTACAGAAAGAAATCACTTACAGACAATGGCAACTGACGAGAGATTTGTCGAGTGCATCTTGATTGAATAACTGAAATAGTTCTGAATACTCAACGGACAGAGCTAACTTATGGAAGTAATGCTCTTCCTTGACTTTCACCATGAGGGACTCTCGATTGGAACTCTTGGTAATTTTCATGTACCAATCATGCAATTCATGCATTCTCGTTGGGAGGTTCTTGACCTCCTCGGGCTTGACCAAAGGTTGGCCGCGGGCATATTTCCATTTTATTTCCTCCTCTCTAAGAGGACACATGGGCTCGATCTCAAGGAGTTGTCCAACAGTGATATCGAGCATTTTAGCCTACCTTATATGCTCCTCGGTTATTACCAGATTGCCCAGCTGGGGAACGGTTTGCATATATATATATATAGGACATCACTATTCTAATCCCAGGATTAGAATAGTTATTTGGATCACGGCGCGCCCTATATGGGGGCTGAGCGGATGCTCCAGAACCCACCTCGCTACCGTACCTCCCAACGCCCCCACTCCCTCCCAGATCTAGAGAACCTTCCCATGCCCCAATCCCTCTCCGATCCAGCCACCCACCCCGCCGGCTCCGGCCCGCCCCCGCCCAGGGAACCAGCCGTCGTGCCTCTCCCGCTCCGAGAACTGGCCGCCGCGCCGTCTGCCGCCCTGAGAATCGACCGCCGTGTCACCCCTTCCTTGTATTGGGCCGCCGCTGGGGATCACGCCACCGCTGCCGCTACCTTCGCCTTCCACGGATCACGCCGCCGCCGCCACCACCGTCCGCTGCTAGCTACTGCTGCCTCCGCAGTCCTCCGCTAGCTGTCGCTGCAGTCCACCGCTAGCTCAGGCAGGGAGGCAGTACTTATCTAGCTACCTCTGTGTCACCTGTTGCCACACTGAACAACGTTCGGACACCACCACGGATTGCCCCTGGTGCTGCTCGAACTTCTCCATGCGGGCGACTGGTCGCTCGAACTTCCCCTTGCCAGCCATGGTGGGCCTCTGTAAACTCTCATGGCGGCTCCTCCTCCCCTGTAGTACAAGCGAGGTCAACTACAGCTCGATGGAGACGCAAAAATTTGTGGTATGCACTAACACAAATCCTCCAGGCTGCCTGTATCGTTAGCGGCAGAAGCTAGTTCAGTTATGAGTTCTGACATATGCTAGAGGAATTTCCTTCAATCCAAACTTAGCAGAGCTTGTGGCATCTCTTTCTTATTTTTTCCATGTGAAAAATTATGAGAAGGAAGGAATTGTCTCGCTAGATGAGCAGTTCCAGTTTAGTTCTTCCTACAGATTCTTCAATTTTTATTTCCCGAGTATTATGTTCTCTTAGATATTAGATTAGCACTCTGTCTTGCAAGCAAGGATGCTCTGAAAAATCAAACACGTGATGCTCTGAAAAGTCCACTTTGCGTAGTGAACACGTGAAGTTCAAATATTAAATGCAAGGCAGAAGAAAGTAAAAAAGATCTAGTGGTCAAAATAAAACCCACGAACTAAAAATAACATTTAAAAAAACAAAATTTCAATATAAAAAAAGCAAACATTTTGATGTTAAAAATTGTAAAGCAACTAAACCCCTTAGGGTTCACCCAAAACAAGGAGTCCTGATTCAAATCAGAGACAAAAATGAAAACCGATTTTACCCATCTCTAAAAGGAACGCGGAAGTCCAAAATTTAAAAGATGGAGGAGTTAAAAACTTATATACAACGAAGAAAACTAGCCTCGCCCAAAAAATGTTAACTATGTAAATTTAAGTAATTAGATAGTTCGAAGAAAATATTACACGTGTATAAAATTTTCACCATGGATTTCCTTTTTTTCAAAAAAATAACCCCAAAAAAGATAATACATGCATTTTATGTTTGTAAGAAAATATATTTTGTCCATTTTGAAAAAAACAATGGAGGTCAAATTAAAACAAAAGGAATAATTCAAAAAAGTTCAATAAGAAAACAAAGTTCAAAAATATTAATCGCACGTGAAGGTCATGTTTCAGAAATTACGAAGTTCATGTCTACCACATACAGAATAAAAATCATCAAATGAAAAAAGGGACCGCCTAGGCCATTTCACCGAAAAACAAAAAATGCATAAAATTTCGCGACAAAATTCTATAAGAAGTTCAAATTTAAAACCGAAAACAGGTCAACATTAAAATAAATGAAGTTTCTAATATCTAAAAGACAAATTTGTAAGTTCAAAAAGTTTGAGCAAGAAGGTCAAAAATAGTAGTTCAAAAATCTTTATAATGGATTTTTCCGTTTGTAAAAAATCATAGAAGTTCAAATTAAAAAGAGGAGCATTTTAAAAGATTATACAAAACTGATTGCCCCCATTCTATAAAAATTAGAAGTTCAAATTAAAATAATGGCGCGGTATCATTGTTTATATAAAAAAAGCATTTTCCCCCTTACTAACCAATAAAACTGAGAAGTTCAAATTTTAAAAATGGTGAAGTTCGATGTCTATAAAAAACCGGATCTTTCACATTAATAAAAAATAAAACCTAGAAGTTCAAAATTTTAAAACAAAGAAGTTCAAAAAACTCAATTTTCCTTGTTACTAAAGAATAAAACTAAGAAGTTCAAATTAAAATAATAGAGAAGTTCATAGTTTATAAAAACTTGAGATTCTTGTTCTAAAGAATGGCTAATAAGTTCAAATTAAAATAAGGGAACAACAAAAAAGTTATAAAAATGATTTTCCCCATTTTAAAAAAAATTAGGAAGTTCAATTTTAAAAAATAGAGTAATTCAATGTACATTAAAAACACATTTTTTCTTGTTACTGAAGAATAAAACCAAGAAGTTCAATTTAAAAATGGGGAGAAGTTTGGTGTTTAATTAAGAAATATAAAAGATGGAAAAAATAAAATCAAGAAGTCCATATTAAAAAGATGGAGATGTTCGATGTTTATAAAAAACTCAGATTTTCCTCGTTATTAAAGATTGGAAACAAGAAGTTCAAAAATAAAAAAACAAGAAGTTCAACTTTTAAAAATATAACGCTTCAAAATTTCATAAAAAAGATTAAGAAATAAAACCAGGAAGGCCATATTAAAAAGATGGAGAAGTTTGATGATTATAGAAAACTCAAATTTTCCTCGTTATTAAAGAATGGAAATAAGAAGTCCAAAAATAAAATAACAAGAAGTTTAACTATTAAAAATAGAGCGCTTCAAAATTCATAAAAAAAGATTAAGAAAAATCAGATGAAAAATTCATTAAAAACTCAAATATTTTCGCGTAACCGAGAGAGGTTCAGGTTGATTACTGCTAGAAGTTCATGTACTACATGGTGTGCATGTTGTATTAAAAAAGAATAAAAAAGCAAACACTGAAAGTTCTGTTGTTACAAGTTCAAGTCCTTCGTCAGAGAAAGTTAAAAAAATTATTGTCAGAGAAATTTGTACAAAAGAAATATCATTTATGTAACACCGATGATGTATGAGAAAATTACAAACGAAAATACGTCACAGAAGTTCAACTGAAAACAACAGGAAGTTCAATTACTACAATGGATGAATTTTAGATGAAAAACTTTTAAAATCGTCGCGAGTATGAAAAAATGATCAATACGGAAAAGTTGCATGTTTACAGCAGCTTTCCAATGGTATGTCATTTGCTCAATTCCGGTGAGTGGATGGAGAACTACGAGCAGTGGATGGAGAGCTACGAGCAAAAAAATCATGTGAAAAACAGAGTGAAGTTCAGGTACATTCGCCGAGAAGTTCAGGTTCTTCACGCGGTGCATTTTCGAAGAATCTGTTTCGCGATAAAGGCAGAACGAATGATCTCGCCATTTTCGAAATTACTTGAAAACGACTAGGAATCAGAGAAAACCATCAACATGAAGAAGTTTTGCATTTTCCTTAGCTTTTCAGCAGTATATTATTTGCCCCATTCCGATAAAGTTTGTAAACATTACGGCGAAAATACGTTTATAGCCATTTTCAAAACTGACATAAAACCGTATTGAATTAGGAGAAACAATATATATCGAAAAGTTTCGCATTTGTTCAAGCTTTTCAACGCCATATCATTTGCTGCATTCGGACGCACGGTTAAAAAATTAGCTCGAAAATACGAACTCGGTAGGACTTGGACCATTTTCTAAATTACTCTTAAATCATTCAAAATTAGAAAAAAACTTTCAAGATGAAAAAGTAGCGCATTTTCATAAGATTTCCAATGCCATATCATATGCCTCCATTGGATTAGCCGTTTAGAAATGACATCGAAAAAACGAACTCAGCTGTTCGGTTTACGAAATTTTACGTTTTTTCAAATTACTCTTTAACCATAGGGAATTAGAGAAAACTTTCGACATGTGGAAGGAGCAGTTTTGCAGCAGCTTTCCAACGCCATATTATATGCATCATTCCGATAAACGGTTTAGAAATGCGATCAAAAATACGATTCACGTTTTTTGTGCGAAGAAAAAACAGTTTTCAAAACTGCTCTTAAACTGATTATATTTTGCCAAAAATTTAAGTTGGGTCATGATATTGGGGTCCATAGCTTTCCAACGGTATATTGCAAGCCCCATTTGGGCAATGTTGGCGAAAGTTCAGCCTAGTTCACAGGGAAGTTCAACGTATTACTAGCGGGGCAGGTCTGGTTGTGATCAGAATATTATTCTGATCCCGTGATCAGAATATATATATATATATATATGTATATATATAGGCGAAATTGTGGATATCATAACTTACCATGGTCAGAACTATCGCTGACATACACACTTGTGAGGACCATGGTCAGTCGAGTGTGGCAGACCATGGTCAGTCAGAATAAAGGAGGAAAATGAAGCAAAGAGAGAGAAAAAGGAACCGCTGGGAAGGAAAGGTTCGGATCTTGATGTACCTACCTACGGTTCTGATAGTTGTGGTCTGGGTATGTTCGGATAGCGAATCTCATTCCTATATATATATATATATATATGTGTGTGTGTGTGTATATATATATATATATATATATAGGGTCGCGCTATTCGTCATCCTGGGTGAGGAATAGTTATTCTTCACCCCTCTTTATTTTACCATCAATGCACCGTAATTTTATGTTTCGTAAGTTTTGTCTTATTTCCGACGCAAAAAGAGATCGTAAGAAAATATATAATCGTCGTAAATTTTTTTATGTTATGTAAAATTACAAACGTAAAAACATAGTCTAAAATACACATAAACTGCAAATTTTCTTTTCCTATGACCTATATTTTTATTTTCTTATGTCAAATTTTACGTAGTGAATCAATAGAAATCTAACTATTTGAATTCCAAACATAATTTAATTATGAAATGATCGTAAGATTACCTTGGATGAGGAATAACTTATTCTGCACCCTGGGTGATGAATAGTAACACTATATATATATATATATATATATTGGTCCCCCTTCAATCCCGTATGCATCAATTTCTATGCTAGGCTGAAGCTACTATCACCCTTGCCCTCCAATACATAGTCCTATCAATATACAACTAACCCTATGGTGTTATCCACACGCGCGCTCATATTAGTGGCACCAAAGGACAGCAACATAACCGCAAGCAAATTAAACCAATCATAGCAATTCACCAATCACCGATAGGACAACAAAAATCTACTCAAACATCATAGGATGGTAACACATCATTGGATAATAATATGGAGCATAAAGCACCATGTTCAAGTAGAGGGTACAGCGGGTTGTGGGAGAGTGGACTGCTGAATATAGATGAGGGAAGGTGATGAAGATGTTGGGGAAGATGACGAAGGTGTTGGTGTAGATCGCCGTCACACGATGATTGCCCTGGCGGCGTTCCGGCACCACCGGGAGAGAGGGGGAGAGAGCCCCCCTTCTTCTTCTTCCTTGACCTCCCCCCTAGATGGGAGAAGGGTTTACCCTATGGTCCATGGCCTCCATGGCGGCGGAGGGGCGAGAGCCCCTCCGAGATTGGATCTATCTCTCTGTTTCTCTTCTGTTTTTGCGCCCCCTGTTTCTGGCCTTTCACCATTTCTTAAATTCCCGGAGATCCATAACTCCGATTGGGCTGAAATTTTAACACGATTTTTATTCGGATATTAGATTTCTTGCGGCGAAAGAAGGACAACAACCGCCTTACGGGGTGGCGACAAGCCTCGCCCTGGGGAGGGGGCGCGCCTCTAGGGCTTGTGGGCCCCTCGGGCATCGTCTCACATTGATTCCAATTCCCAAATATCACATATATTCCAAAAAAATATTCGTAAGTTTTTATTGTGTTTGGACTTCGTTTGGTATGGATCTTCTGTGAAACAAAACACATATAACAAACATGAACTGGCTCTGGGCAGTAGATCAATATGTTAGTCCCAAAATTAGTATAAAATGTTGACAAAAGTATATGAAAGTTGTAAAATATAGGCATTAAACAATCAAAAATTATAGATACGACGGAGACATATCAGTGAGTGGAGTGTGGTTTGCTGATAGTCGGTTTGCTCAACTATGGTCCCACATGGAAGTGAAAATGCTAGGCTACACGCCTTCCCTAGCAATGTGGCGTGCCGGACGGACCATGGAGTACTCCCGATTCCCGGGCTTGTGGGGGTACGACGCGAACATGTCTTGCCTTTTCCTTTTAAACACGTATAAATTGTAACATTTGGTTCTACGCGTGATCGATAGATAGAAATAACAATTGGAAACGCTAGGGCGGGGCTTTTCCCGCCCGATAAGCAGGGTAGTAGCTAGGTTGGTGCATCGTCGGTTTGGTCACATGCAATCTGATACGTCTCCAACGTATCAATAATTTATGAAGTATTCATGCTATTATATTATCATTTTTGGATGTTTTAGAATCATTTTCTTGCAACTTTATATCATTTTTTGGGACTAACCTATTGACCCAGTGGCAGTTGCTGTTTTTTGCTTATTTTTACATCGCAGGAAATCAATATCAAACGGAGTCCAAACACCGCGAAACTTTTTGTGGATTTTTTATGGACCAGAAGACATCCATTGGGCCAAAGAAGCACCTGGGTGGTGCCTCAAGGGGGGCACAACCCACCAGGGCGCACCTGGGGGCCCTGACACGCCTAGGTGAGTTGTGCCCACCTCGGTGGCCTCCCACACCCTTTCTTCGCCCTATAAATTTCCAAATATTCCAAAAACCCTCGGGATTACCCTAGATCAGAAGTTCCGCCACCGCAAGGCTCTGTAGCCACTGAAAACCAATCTAGACCCCATTCTGGCATCCTGTCGGAGGGGGGAATCATCACCGGTGGCCATCTTCATCATCCCGACGGCCACCATGATGAGGAGGGAGTAGTCCACCCTAGGGGCTGAGGGCTTGTACCGGTAGCTATGTGTTTAATCTCTCTCTCTCTCTCCTGTGTTATTGAGATGTCATGATCTTGATGTGTCGTGGGCTTTGTTAATATAGTCGGATCATATGGTGTTTTCCCCTCACTATCTTATTCTTATGAATTGAGTTTTCCCTTTGAGATTTCGTTTTATCGGATTGAATGATTTTATGGATTTGAGAGCACTTGATATATGTCTTGCAAATGAATACTCGTGGTGACAATGGGGTATCATATTGATTCACTTGATGTATGTTTTGGCACTCAACACGCGGTCTCCTGAGGTGGCATTGGGGTAATCTTTGCATAGGGGTTGATGCACATTCTTGTCTTTGTTTCTCCAGTAGAAATCTTGGGGCACTCTTTGAGGTTCTTTGTGTTGGATTGAGTATTATGAATCTGAAATTATTTGGTGTTATTTTAGTACGAACTCTTGGATAGACCGAATGGAAAGAATAGCTTCGAGGTGGTTTCGTACCCTACAAACAATTTCTTCTTATGTTCTCCGCTAGATAGGACCTTTGGAGTGATTCTTCATTGCACTTTTAGGGATGGTTATATGATCCAATTATATTAGAACTATTGAGAGATTGCACTAGAGAAAGTATGGACCCTAGGCCTCATTTTTAAGCATTGTGATACCTTTTTTGTGCCCGTTTTCTATTGGCTACCTTGCTGTTTTTATTTATTCAGATTATAATAATATATTACTACCATCCATAGTACACTTTTATCACCATCTCGTCGGCGAACTAGTGCACCTATACAATTTGCCATTGTATTGGGTGTGTTGGGGGCACAAGAGGCTTTTTATTATTTGGTTGTAGGGTTGTTTGAGAGAGACCATCTTCATCCTACACCTCCCAATGATTGATAAACCTTAGGTCATCCACTTGATGGAAAATTGCTACTGTCCTACAAAACTCTGCACTTGTAGGCCCAACACGTGTCTACAAGGATTAAGTTGCGTAGTAGACATCAAGCTCTTTTCCGAAGCCGTTGCCGGGGAGGTGAGTGCTTGAAGGTATATCTTTAGATCTTGCAATTGATTCTTTTAGTTTCTTGTTTTATCACTAGTTTGGTTTATAAAAGAAAACTACATTAAAAAATGGAATTGAGGTTGCATCATATTATTGGTCATCTTTATAATATCTTTCTTGAAAATGATGGATCGGAAAATTGTGCTCAATTGATAGAAGAAGAATTTTATAAAATGTTTGATAAAGAATCTTTGAATGATGAGCATGATTGCAATGTTTTTAGTATGAAATCTTTGAATATTCATGATGCTAATGATATGCAAAACCATAAGCTTTGGGAAGCTATGTTTGATGAAGATGATACTTTTATTCCCCCAAGCTTTGATGTGCAAATTTTTTATAATGGTAGCTGATACGTCTCCAACGTATCTATAATTTTTGATTGCTCCATGCTATATTATCTACTATTTTGGACTATATTGGGCTTTATTTCCACTTTTATATTATTTTTGGGACTAACCTATTAACCGGAGGCCCAGCCCAGAATTGCTGTTTTTTGCCTATTTTAGGGTTTCGAAGAAAAGGAATATCAAACGGAGTCCAAACGGAATGAAACCTTCGGGAACGTGATTTTCTCACCGAATACAACTCAGGAGACTTGGACCCTACGTCAAGGCACGTAACAGGAGGCCACGAGGTAGGGGGGCGCGCCCTACCCCCCCCAGGCGCGCCCCACCCTCGTGGGACCCCTGTTGCTCCACCGACGTACTTCTTCCTCCTATATATACCCACGTACCCCCAAACGATCAGATACGGAGCCAAAAACCTAATTCCACCGCCGCAACTTTCTGTATCCACGAGATCCCATCTTGGGGCCTGTTCTGGAGCTCTGCCGGAGGGGGCATCGATCATGAAGGGCTTCTACATCATCATCCAAGCCTCTCCGATGAAGTGTGAGTAGTTTAATTCAGACCTACGGGTCCATAGTTAGTAGCTAGATGGCTTATTCTCTATTTTTGGATCTCAATACAATGTTCTCCCCCTCTCTCGTGGAGATCTATTCGATGTAATCTTCTTTTTGCGATGTGTTTGTTGAGACCGATGAATTGTGGGTTTATGATCAAGTCTATCTAGGAATAATATTTGAATTCTTTTATATATGATTGGTTATCTTTGCAAGTCTCTTCGAATTATGAGTTTGGTTTGGCCTACTAGACTGGTTGTTCTTGCCATGGGAGAAGTGCTTAGCTTTGGGTTCGATCTTGAGGTGTCCTTTCCCAGTGACAGAAGGGGCAGCAAGGCACGTATTGTATCGTTGCCATCGAGCATAACAAGATGGGTTTTTTATCATATTGCATGAAACTATCCCTCTACATCATGTCATCTTGCTTAAGGCGTTACTCTGTTTTTAACTTAATACTCTAGATGCATGCTGGATAGCAGTCGATGAGTGGAGTAATAGTAGTAGATGCAGGCAGGAGTCGGTCTACTTGTCTCGGACGTGATGCCTATATACATGATCATACCTAGATATTCTCATAACTATGCTCAATTCTGTCAATTGCTCAACAGTAATTCGTTCACCCACCATAGAATACTTATGCTCTTGAGAGAAGCCACTAGTGAAACCTATGGCCCCCGGGTCTCTTTCTCATCATATTAATCTCCATCACTTTATTATTGCTTTGCTTTTACTTTGCTTTTACTTTTTACTTTGCATCTCTATACCAAAAAATACCAAAAATATTATTTATCATCTCTATCAGATCTCACTTTTGTAAGTGACCGTGAAGGGATTGACAACCCCTAAGCGTGTTGGTTGCGTTGAGCTATTGTTTTTGTGTAGGTACGAGGGACTCGCGCGTAGCCTCCTACTGGATTGATACCTTGGTTCTCAAAAACTGAGGGAAGTACTTATGCTACTTTGCTGCATCATCCTCTCCTCTTCGGGGAAATCCAACGCAGTGCTCAAGAGGTAGCAAGAAGAATTTCTGGCGCCGTTGCTAGGGAGGTCTACAGAAAAGTCAACATACCAAGTACCCATCACAATCCCTATCTCCCGCATTACATTATTTTCCATTTTCCTCTCGTTTTCCTCTCCCCCCAATTCATCCTTGCCGTTTTATTCGCCCTCTCTCTCTATCCTCCCTCTCTATTTGCCTCTTTTGCCCGTTCTCTTTTTGTTTGCTTGTCGCCATGGCTAGTCTCATATCTTCTCCGTTGTCTCCCGAGAATGAAGTTCTAAATTTTAAACAAAGGGAGGGAGAAAATCTAAAAGATGCTTGGTATAGAATTTGCAATGCTCAAAATAGATCTACCAGGAAGCAATCTACTTCAGTTCTTCTCCGCAATTTTATGTAGGTGATAGTCCTTGGTATAGATATATCCTCAATACCATTATCGGAGGGAATTTCTTGGGTAGCCATACTTTTGATTCTTATAATGCTATGTTAGATTTATTTGGCTCACCACCTCTTTTGGTTAATGGAACTATGTTAACTTTGGAGCATGTTATGCAAAGACTTGAAATTATTGAAAATAAAGTTGCTACCATTGAATTAATTGAAAATCTAGATAAAAAGACCCACAATCAAATTACCCAATATGGATCTAGGGTAGGAATGACTTTGAAAAATATTAAGGAAAAGGAACCCATAGTTAATGAGAAACTAAATCTAGATTCCACTAGAATCGATAAACTTGAGGGTATCATTACAAACTTGGGAACCGCTTTTTCTTCCATAAAGAATACTCCAAGTCCTCCTACTAAAATTTCCAAGCTTATGTATGTTCCTAAAAATAAGGGTGAATCATCTAGTAAGGAAACTGCGGATCTTAAATCTATAAGTATTCATCCCAATCTTTTTGCTATCATTAAGGAACCAATTGCTACAAATGAATTTTTCAATCTTGTGCCTAAGAGTTTGATAATCACTAGAAAGAAAGAAATTCCTAAGGGAGATATATGCCTCATTGAATAATTGCCTACCAAAGATGGCAATACCTAGATCTATTCTTGCTTGTTATGCCTAGCTAGGGGCGTTAAACGATAGCGCTTGTTCGGAGGCAACCCAATTTTATTTTTATTCCTTGCTTTTTGCTCCTGTTTATTAATAAATAAATTATTTAGACTCTGTTTTGTTTGTGTTTTTTGTGTTTAATTAGTGTTTGTGCCAAGTAGAACCTTTGGGAAGACTTGGGGAAAGTCTTGTTGAACTTGCTGTAAAAAACAGAAACTTTAGCGCTCACTAGAACTGCTGTCATTTTTATTTGTAAAGTGATATTTAGTTAATTATTTTTTCAGATTATTAATAGATAAATTACTCACGTAAAGAAATTTATTTTAGAATTTTTGGGGTTCCAGATCTTGCGCTAGCTACAGATTACTACAGACTGTTCTGTTTTTGACAGATTCTGTTTTTCGTGTGTTGTTTGCTTATTTTGATGAATCTGTGGCTAGTAAAATAGTTTATGAACCATAGAGAAGTTGGAATACAGTAGGTATGACACCCATATAAATAAATAATGAGTTCATGACAATACCTTGAAGTGGTATTTTGTTTTCTTTCGCTAACGGAGCTCACGAGTTTTCTACTTTAAGTTTTGTGTTGTGAAGTTTTCAAGTTTTGGGTAAAGATTTGATGGATTATGGAACAAGGAGTGGCAAGAGCCTAATCTTGGGGATGCCCATGGCACCCCCAAGATAATCTAAGGACACCTCAAAGCCAAAGCTTGGGGATGCCCCGGAAGGCATCCCCTCTTTCGTCTACTTCTATCGGTAACTTTACTTGGAGCTATATTTTTATTCACCACATGATATGTGTTTTGCTTGGAGCGTATTTTATAATTTTAGTCTTTGCTTGTTAGTCTACCACAACCATCCTTGCTGTACACACCTTTTGAAAGAGCCATACATAATTTGGAATTTGATAGAATACTCTATGTGCTTCACTTATATCTTTTGAGTTATATAATTTTGCTCTAGTGCTTCACTTATATCTTTTAGAGCACAGTGGTGGATTTGTTTTATAGAAACTATTGATCTCTCATGCTTCACTTAGATTATTTTTAGAGTCTTAATAGCATGGTAATTTGCTTAATAGTAATATGCTCGGTATTCAAGATTTGGAAAATTTTCTTTAGAGTGCGTTGAATACTAAGAAAAAACTGATGCTTGATAATCATTTTGAGATACGAGGATGGTGATATTAGAGTCATGCTAGTTCAGTAGTTGTGAATTTGAGAAATGCTTGTGTTAAAGTTTGTGTTTCCCATAGCATGCACGTATGGTGAACCATTATGTGATGAAGTCGGAGCATGATTTATTTATTGATTGTCTTCCTTATGAGTGGCGGTCGGGGACGAGTGATGGTCTTTTCCTTCCAATCTATCCCCCTAGGAGCATGCGCGTAATACTTTGCTTTGATAACTTCTAAATTTTTGCAAAAAGTATATGAGTTCTTTATGACTAATGTTGAGTCCATGGATTATACGCACTTTCCTTCCTTCCACCATTGCTAGCCTCTCTAATACCGCACACTTTTCGCCGGTATCATACACCCACCAAATACCTTCCTCAAAACAGCCACCATACCTACCTATCATGGCATTTCCATAGCCATTCCGAGATATATTGCCATGCAACTTTCCACCGTTCCGTTCATTATGACACACTCCATCATTGTCGTATTGCTAGCATGATCATGTAGTTGACATCGTATTTGTGGCAAAGCCACCGTTCATAATTCTTTCATACATGTCACTCTTGATTCATTGCATATCCCGGTACACCGCCGGAGGCATTCATATAGAGTCATATTTTGTTCTAAGTATTGAGTTGTAATTGTTGAGTTGTAAGAAAAAAAAGAAGTGTGATGATCATCATTTTAGAGCATTGTCCCAAGTGAGGAAAGGATGATGGAGACTATGATTCCCCCACAAGTCGGGATGAGACTACGGACGAAAAATAAAAAAAGAGGCCATAAAAAAAGAGAAGGCCCAAACAAAAAAATGAGAGAAAAAGAGAGAAGGGACAATGTTACTATCCTTTTACCACACTTGTGCTTCAAAGTAGCACCATTATCTTCATTGTAGAGAGTCTCTCATTCTGCCACTTTCATATATTAGTGGGAATTTTTCATTATAGAACTTGGCTTGTATATTCCAATGATGGGCTTCCTCAAAATGCCCTAGGTCTTCGTGAGCAAGCGAGTTGGATGCACACCCACTTAGTTTCTTTTGTTGAGCTTTCATATACTTATAGCTCTAGTGCATCCGTTGCATGGCAATCCCTACTCACTCACATTGATATCTATTGATGGGCATCTCCATACCCCGTTGATATGCCTAGTTGATGTGAGACTATCTTCTCCCTTTTTGTCTTCTCCACAACCACCATTCTGTTCCACATATAGTGCTATATCCATGGCTCACGCTCATGTATTGCGTGAAGATCGAAAAAGTTTTGAAAATGTCAAAAGTATGAAACAATTGCTTGGCTTGTCATCGGGGTTGTGCATGATTTAAATACTTTGTGCGGTGAAGATAGAGCATAGCCAGACTATATGATTTTGTAGGGATAACTTTCTTCCGCCATGTTATTTTGAGAAGACATAATTGCTTTGTTAGTATGCTTGAAGTATTATCATTTTTATGTCAACATGAACTTTTGTCTTGAATCTTTTGAATCTGAATATTCATACCACAATTAAGAAGATTTACATTGAAATTATGCCAAGTAGCACTCCGCATCAAAAATTCTGTTTTTATAATTTACCTACTCGAGGACGAGCAGGAATTAAGCTTGGGGATGCTTGATACGTCTCCAGCGTATCTATAATTTTTGATTGCTCCATGCTATATTATCTACTGTTTTGGACTATATTGGGCTTTCTTATCCACTTTTATATTATTTTTGGGACTAACCTATTAACTGGAGGCCTAGCCCAGAATTGCTGTTTTTGCCTGTTTTAGGGTTTCGAAGAAAAGGAATATCAAACGGAGTCCAAATGGAATGAAACCTTCGGGAACGTGATTTTCTCACCGAATACAACTCAGGAGACTTGGACCCTACGTCAAGGCACGTAACAGAAGGCCACGAGGTAGGGGGGCGCGCCCTACCCCCAGGCGCGCCCCCACCCTCGTGGGCCCCCTGTTGCTCCACCAACGTACTTCTTCCTCCTATATATACCCACGTACCCCCAAACGATCAGATACGGACCAAAAACCTAATTTCACCGCCGCAACTTTCTGTATCCACGAGATCCCATCTTGGGGCCTGTTCCGGAGCTCCGCCGGAGGGGGCATCGATCACGGAGGGCTTCTACATCATCATCCAAGCCTCTCCGATGAAGTGTGAGTAGTTTACTTCAGACTTACGGGTCCATAGTTAGTAGCTAGATGGCTTCTTCTCTCTTTTTGGATCTCAATACAATGTTCTCCCCCTCTCTCGTGGAGATCTATTCGATGTAATCTTCTTTTTGCGATGTGTTTGTTGAGACCGATGAATTGTGGGTTTACGATCAAGTCTATCTATGAATAATATTTGAATCTTCTCTGAATTCTTTTATGTATGATTGGTTATCTTTGCAAGTCTCTTCGAATTATCAGTTTGGTTTGGCCTACTAGATTGGTTGTTCTTGCCATGGGAGAAGTGCTTAGCTTTGGGTTCGATCTTGCAGTGTCCTTTCCCAGTGATAGAAGGGTCAGCAAGGCACGTATTGTATCGTTGCCATCGAGGATAACAAGATGTTTTTTTTATCATATTGCATGAAACTATCCATCTACATCATGTCATCTTGCTTAAGGCGTTACTCTGTTTTTAACTTAATACTCTAGATGCATGCTGGATAGCGGTCGATGAGTGGAGTAATAGTAGTAGATGCAGGTAGGAGTCGGTCTACTTGTCTCGGACGTGATGCCTATATACATGATCATACCTAGATATTCTCATAACTATGCTCAATTCTGTCAATTGCTCAACAGTAATTTGTTCACCCACCGTAGAATACTTATGCTCTTGAGAGAAGCCACTAGTGAAACCTATGGCCCCCGGGTCTCTTTCTCATCATATTAATCTCCATCACTTTATTATTGCTTTGCTTTTACTTTGCTTTTAATTTTTACTTTGCATCTCTATACCAAAAATACCAAAAATATTATTTATCATCTCTATCAGATCTCACTTTCGTAAATGACCGTGAAGGGATTGACAACCCCTAAGCGCGTTGGTTGCGTTGAGCTATTGTTTTTGTGTAGGTACGAGGGACTCGCGTGTAGCCTCCTACTGGATTGATACCTTGGCTCTCAAAAACTGAGGGAAATACTTATGCTACTTTGCAGCATCATCCTCTCCTCTTCGGGGAAATCCAACACAGTGCTCAAGAGGTAGCAGTAGCATGCCTCCTATTTATGATGACCACAATGATGAATGTGGGTTTGGAAGAGTGTCAACTCTAGGTAATGATCCCACTATTTTGGAGGGTGTTGAATCTTATTACAATATTGATGGAAGTGGATTTGGAGAGGTCATGACTTTATTTAGTGATGATTCCACTATTTCGGATGACATTTCAATTGATTATGACAACAAAGTTGCTATCTATGATGATTATGGTGATGACATGTATGCAATAAAGAATAATGATAACCGTGAAACTTGTCATCGTGATTTTAATTTTCAATTCCATGATAGTTATTTTGTTGACTTTGCTCCCACTACTATTCGTGAGAATAAATTTGCTTATGTGGAGAGTAATAAAATTTCTGTGCTTATGTATCATGAAAAAAATGCTTTATGTGATGGCTATATTGTTGAATTCATTCATGATGCTACTGAAAATTATTATGAGAGAGGAACATATGCTTGTAGGTATTGCAATAATATCAAGTTTCCTCTCTATGTGTTGAAAGTTTTGAAGTTATGCTTGTTTTGCCTTCCTATGCTAGTTGATTATTGTTCCCATAAGTTGTTTGCTCACAAAATCCCTATGCATAGGAAGTGGGTTAGGCTTAAATGTGTTTGATATATGCTTCATGACGCTCTCTTTGTGTTTCAATTCTTATCTTTTATGCGAGCATCATTGAAATATTCCTGCCTAGTGTCGGTGGAAACGACACCTATGGGATCATTGGAATCCCTTCTACGGTTGGCGGGCGCGGGGTGTGCAAAGAGCGGGTCTAGAAGCCAGCACAAGGATCGTTTACCCAGGTTCATGCCGCGAGGATGCGTAATACCCTAGTCCTGCTTTAGTGTATATATATTTGAGTGTTCTTGTCCCCTTGAACTAGCTACGGTGCATGCGTCGTCCAAAAGATCCGAATCCTTCCTCAGTACGCCTCGGGCCTCCTTTTATAGTCAAAAGGGGCTTCCACAGTGGCACACAGGAGGTGGAAAGGTATACAGTGTACAAGCTTATCGCCTGTCATTACAGGACAAGGCGCATTAGATGCGCTCCTTAGGTGTCCTCTCGCTTTATTGGGGACGGTAACGAGGCCCGTCTCGTCCGTCGCCGCTCTGTTTTGCCCTGACATGCATCCAGGCCAACGGAGCATGCGGTGCCACATAGGCTAGCAAGCTGCTGAGTTGTCATGGTGGTAGGGTCTTCACGAAGAAATGCATGCCACCACGCAGGTGCTTGACTAACTAGATTAGTACCCACGTACTGCCACGTGGGTACTTGCCTTGGTTGGTGAGTCGGCCGCTGAGCTGGGGCGGCAAGGCCTTGTCGCGGTCTTGTGGATGTTCCTGGCAAGGGTCTTGCCAGGGTCTTGTGAGCGCCCCCGGCAAGAGTCTTGCCGGGGCCTTGCGGGTGTCTTTGGCAAGGCTCCTTGCTGGGGCCTCGTGGGCATCCTCGGCAAGGAGCCTTGCGGCTGTCTTGTCTTCTGGTCTTCATCTAGAATTTGCAGGCTCTCTGTCTTCACAAAGATCTGCATGCCACCATGCAGGAACTTCCCGAGCCTTGGTTCCAACAGTGTCGATGGTGTCTGAACTCTCAGGCTCAAGGGTGGCTGTGATGTTGGCGTTGGGTGAGCTGCCCTGGCAAGGCTCTTGCCAGGGCTGCGAAGGCTGCCCCGGTAAGGGTCTTGTTGGGGGGGGGGGGGAGAGCCCGTTTTTCTACTCCATCTTCTGCGCCCCTGGTTGGAGCGCTGCTCCGGTATTCTTGTGCCTTTGCTTGCCTCTTCTGCCCTGCTAAGTGTGGTCGCAGGCACGGCTCTGACTGCCCGTGCACAAGTAAATGGGTACAAAGAGAGTGACCCTATTTTTGTACACCGACAGGAGCCCCCGGGCCTGGGCCACACATAAGCGCAATGCATTGTTGGGTTGGGCTCAGAACGGTTCACGGGTATGTGGGGCAGACTTTTACTGTGGTAACTTCTCCGCTGGTTGCGCTTCCCACGACCCGCGTTGAATGCGTGACGTGGGGGTCGTGCGTGGAATGACCGCAGCATGCTCGCGTCATCCCATGGAGAATAGTAAAGAGGTAGCTCGCGTGTCCCTTTAAAATTGTAGGGGCCGCTGCTCATTTACTCTCTCTACCTCGGAATCGTCGTTCCATGTTTCCCACTACGCCTATCCCTTGCGCCATGTACACCGCATGCACGACGTGGGGTAGGTGACAGACGTATGGGATGCGGGAAGGCGCACGGTGGTCATGTTGGGGATCGTTGCAGAAATTAAAATTTTCTACGCATCACCAAGATCAATCTATGGAGTAACTAGCAACGAGAGGGGAATGCATCTTCATACCCTTGAAGATCGCGAGTCGAAAGCGTTGCAAGAACGCGGTTGGAGGAGTCGTACACGTAGCGATTCAGATCGCGGCCGAATCCGATCTAAGCACCGAACAACGGTGCCTCCGCGTTCAACACACATGCAGCCCGGTGACGTCTCCCATGCCTTGATCCAGCAAGGAGGAGGGAGAGGTTGAGGAAGAAGGCTCCAACAGCAGCACGACGGCGTGGTGGTGATGGAGTGGCAGTTCTCCGGCAGGGCTTCGCCAAGCTCACGCGGAGGAGGAGAGGTGTTGGGGAGGGGAGGGGCTGTGCCTTGGATGTAGTGCTGTAGCCCTCCCCTCGCCCCTCTATTTATAGGGAGAAGGGGGAAGGGGGGCGGCCCCTCTAGATGAGATCGAGGGGGGGGGGGGGGGCCAGGGGGGGGGGGGCTTGCCCCCCAAGCAAGGGGGGGGGCGCCCCCCTTTAGGGTTCCCCCCAAACCCTAGGCGCATGGGCCCTAGGGGGGAATGGCACCCAGCCCACTAGGGGCTGGTTCCCTTCCACCTACAGCCCATAAGTCCCTCCGGGGCAGGTGGACCCTCCAGGTGGACCCCCGGAACCCCTCCGGTGGTCCCGGTACAATACCGGTATACCCCCGAATATTTCCGGTGACCGTATGATGACTTCCCATATATAAATCTTCACCTCCGGGCTATTCCGGAACTCCTCCTGACGTTCGGTATCTCATCCGGGACCCCGAAAAACATTCTGTAATCACGTACAAATCTTCCTAATAACCCTAGCGTCATCGAACCTTAAGTGTGTAGACCCTACGGGTTCGGGAACCATGCAGACATGACCGAGACAACTCTCCGGCCAATAACCAACAACGGGATCTGGATACCCATGTTGGCTCCCACATGTTCCACGATGATCTCATCGGATGAACCACGATGTCGAGGATTCAAGCAATCCCGTATACAATTCCCTTTGTCAATCGGTACGTTACTTGCCCGAAATTCGATCGTCAGTATCCCAATACCTCGTTCAATCTCATTACCGGCAAGTCACTTTACTCGTTGCGTAACACATCATCCCGTGACCAACCCTTAGTCACATTGAGCTCATTACGATGATGTCTTACCGAGTGGGCCCAGAGATACCTCTCCGTCATACGGAGTGACAAATCCCAGTCTCGATTCGTGCCAACCCAACAGACACTTTCAGAGATACCCGTAGTGCACCTTTATAGTCACCCAATTACGTTGTGACGTTTGGCACACCCAAAGTATTCCTACAGTATCCGGGAGTTGCACAATCTCATGGTTTAAGGAAAAGATACTTGACATTAGAAAAGCTTTAGTAGATGAACTACACGATCTTGCGCTATGCTTAGGATTGGGTCTTGTCCATCACATCATTCTCCTAATTATGTGATCCCGTTATCAATGACATCCAATGTCCATGGTCAGGAAACCATAACCATCTATTGATCAACGAGCTAGTCAACTAGAGGCTCACTAGGGACATGTTGTGGTCTATGTATTCACACATGTATTACGATTTCCGGATAATACAATTATAGCATGAACAATAGACAATTATCATGAACAAGGAAATATAATAATAACCATTTTATTATTGCCTCTAGGGCATATTTCGAACAGTCTCCCACTTGCACTAGAGTCAATAATCTAGTTACATTGTGATGAATTGAACACCCATAGAGTTGTGGTGTTGATCATGTTTTGCTCGAGGAAGAGGTTTAGTCAACGGATCTGCGACATTCAGGTCCATATGCACTTTACAAATATCTATGTCTCCATTTTGAACATTTTCACAAATGGAGTTGAAGCGACGCTTGATATGCCAGGTCTTCCTATGAAACCTGGGCTCCTTGGCAAGGGCAATAGCTCCAGTGTTGTCACAGAAGAGTGTCATCGGGCCCGACGCATTGGGAATAACTCCTAGGTTGGTAATGAACTCCTTCATCCAAATTGCTTCTTGTGCTGCCTCCGAGGCTGCCATGTACTCCG
Organism: Triticum urartu; assembly: GCF_003073215.2. Lineage (NCBI taxonomy): Eukaryota > Viridiplantae > Streptophyta > Magnoliopsida > Poales > Poaceae > Triticum > Triticum urartu. Next base: position 28,967,532 of record NC_053023.1, on the reverse strand, counting down.
CTTCACATGTAGATCTCGCCACGACGCTTTGCTTGCAACTACACCAGCTGACTGCCCCACCATTCAAAATATACACGTATCCGGTTTGTGACTTGGAGTCATCCAGATCTGTGTCGAAGCTAGTATCGACGTAACCCTTTACGACATGCTCTTCGTCACCTCCATAAACGAGAAACATATCCTTAGTCCTTTTCAGGTACTTCAGGATATTCTTGACCGCTGTCCAGTGTTCCATGCCGGGATTACTTTGGTACCTTCCTACCAAACTCACGGCAAGGTTTACATCAGGTCTGGTACACAGCATGGCATACATAATAGACCCTATGGACGAGGCATAGGGGACGACACTCATCTTTTCTCTATCTTCTGCCGTGGTCAGGCATTGAGCCGTGCTCAATCTCATACCTTGCAATACAGGCAAGAACCCCTTCTTGGACTGATCCATATTGAACTTCTTCAATATCTTGTCAAGGTACGTACTTTGTGAAAGGCCAATGAGGCGTCTTGATCTATCTCTATAGATCTTGATGCCTAATATATAAGCAGCTTCTCCAAGGTCCTTCATTGAAAAACACTTGTTCAAGTAGGCCTTTATGCTTTCCAAGAATTCTATATCATTTCCCATCAATAGTATGTCATCCACATATAATATGAGAAATGCTACAGAGCTCCCACTCACTTTCTTGTAAACACAGGCTTCTCCATAATTCTGCGTAAACCCAAACGCTTAGATCATCTCATCAAATCGAATGTTCCAACTCCGAGAGGCTTGCACCAGCCCATAGATTGAGCGTTGGAGCTTGCACACCTTGTCAGCATTCTTAGGATCGACAAAACCTTCCGGCTGCATCATATACAATTCTTCCTTAAGGAAACCATTAAGGAATGCTGTATTGACGTCCATTTTCCATTTCTCATAATCATAGAATGCGGCAATTGCTAACATGATTCGGACGGACTTCAACTTCTCTACGGGTGAGGAAGTCTCATCGTAGTCAACCCCTTGAACTTGTCAATAACCCTTAGCGACAAGCCGAGCCTTATAGATGGTCACATTACCATCCGCGTCTGTCTTCTTCTTAAAGATCCATTTATTTTCTATGGCTCGCCGATCATCGGGCAAGTCAGTCAAAGTCCATACTTTGTTTTCATACATGGATCCTATCTCGGATTTCATGGCTTCCAGCCATTTGTCGGAATCTGGGCCCGCCATTGCTTCTTCATAGTTTGAAGGTTCACCAATGTCTAACAACATGATTTCCAGGACAGGGTTGCCGTACCACTCTGGTGCAGAACGTGTCCTTGTGGACCTACGAAGTTTAGTAGCAACTTGATCTGAAGTTTCATGATCATCATCATTAACTTCTTCTCTAGTCGGTGCAGGCACCTCAGGAACATTTTCTTGAGCTGCGCCACTCTCCGGTTCAAGAGGCAATACTTCATCAAGTTCTACTTTCCTCCCACTTACTTCTTTCGAGAGAAACTATTTCTCTAGAAACGATCCATTCTTGGCAACCAAGATCTTGCTTTCGGATCTGAGGTAGAAGGTATACCCAATAGTTTCTTTAGGGTATCGTATGAAGACGCATTTTTCTGATTTGGGTTCGAGCTTTTCAGGTTGAAGTTTCTTGTCATAAGCATCGCATCCCCAAACTTTCAGAAACGATAGCTTAGGTTTCTTACCAAACCACAATTCATACGGTGTCGTCTCAACGGATTTCGACGGAGCCCTATTTAAAGTGAATGCGGCAGTCTCTATAGCATAACCCCAAAATGACAGTGGTAGATCGGTAAGAGACATCATAGATCGTACCATATCCAATAGAGTGCGATTACGACGTTCGGACACCATTACGCTGAGGTGTTCCAGGCGGCGTGAGTTGTGAAACAATTCGGCATTTCTTTAAGTGTGTGCCAAATTCGTGACTCAGATATTCTCCCCCACGATCTGATCGTAAGAACTTGATTTTCCTGTCATGTTGATTCTCAACCTCACTCTGAAATTCCTTAAACTTTTCAAAGGTCTGAGACTTTTGTTTCATTAAGTAGACATACCCATATCTACTCAAGTCATCAGTGAGGGTGAGAACATAACGATAGCCACCGCGAGCCTCAACACTCATTGGACCACACACATCAGTATGTATGATTTCCAATAAGTTGGTTGCTCGCTCCATTGTTCTGGAGAACGGAGTCTTGGGTCATTTTTCCCATGAGGCATGGTTCGCACGTGTCAAATGATTCATTATCAAGAGATTCCAAAAGTCCATCTGCATGGAGTTTCTTCATGCGTTTGACACCAATGTGACCAAGGCGGCAGTGCCACAAGTATGTGGGACTATCATTATCAACCTTACATCTTTTGGCATTCACACTATGAATATGTGTAACATCACGTTCGAGATTAAATAAGAATAAACCATTGACTAGCGGGGCATGACCATAAAACATGTCTCATATAAATAGAATAACCATTATTCTCAGATTTAAATGAGTAGCCATCTCGCATCAAATGAGATCCAGATACAATGTTCATGCTCAAAGCTGGTACTAAATAACAATTATTGAGGTTTAAAACTAATCCCGTAGGTAAATGTAGAGGTAGCGTGCCGACGACGATCACATCGACCTTGGAACCATTCCCGACGCGCATCGTCACCTTGTCCTTCGCCAGTCTCCGTTTATTCCACAGTTCCTGTTTTGAGTTACAAATATGAGCAACTTCACCGGTATCAAATACCCAGGAGCTACTACGAGCGCTGGTTAGGTACACATCAATAACATGTATATAACATATACCTTTGGCATTGCCGGCCTTCTTATCCGCTAACTACTTGGGGCAGTTCCGCTTCCAGTGACCGTTTCCCTTGCAATAAAAGCACTCAGTCTCAGGCTTGGGTCCATTCTTTGGCTTCTTCCTAGCAGCTTGCTTACCGGGCGCGGCAACTCCCTTGCCGTCCTTCTTGAAGTTCTTTTTACCCTTGCCTTTCTTGAACTTAGTGGTTTTATTCACCATCAACACTTGATGTTCCTTTTTGATTTCCACCCCCGCTGATTTCAGCATTGAATATACCTCAGGAATGGTCTTTTCCATCCCCTGCATATTGAAGTTCATCACAAAGCTCTTGTAGCTAGGTGGGAGCGACTAAAGGATTCTGTCAACGACCGCATCATCCGGGAGATTAACTCCCAGCTGAGACAAGCGGTTGTGCAACCCAGACATTTTGAGTATGTGCTCGCTGACGAAACTATTCTCCTCCATCTTACAACTGTAGAACTTGTCGGAGACTTCATATCTCTCGACCCGGGCATGAGCTTGGAAAACCATTTTCAGCTCTTGGAACATCTCATATGCTCCGTGTTGCTCAAAACGCTTTTGGAGCCTCGGTTCTAAGCTGTAAAGCATGCCGCACTGAACTAGGGAGTAATTATCACTACGCGTCTGCCAAGCATTCATAACGTCTTGTTCTGCTGGGAAAACAGGTGCTTCACCTAGCGGTGCATCAAGGACATATGCTTTCCTGGCAGCTATGAGGATAATCCTCAGGTTATGGACCCAGTCCGTGTAGTTGCTGCCATCATCTTTCAGCTTGGTTTTCTCTAGGAACGTGTTGAAGTTGAGGGTAACATTAGCGTGGGCCATTTGATCTACAAGACATATTGCAAAGAATTTTAGACTATGTTCATGATAATTAAGTTCATCTAATCAAATTATTTAATGAACTCCCACTCAGATAGACATCCCTCTAGTCATCTAAGTGATGCATGATCTGACTCAACTTGGCCGTGTCCGATCATCACGTGAGACGGACTAGTCATCATCGGTGAACATCTTCATGTTGATCGTATCTTCTATACGACTCATGCTCGACCTTTCGGTCTTCCATGCTCCGAGGCCATGTCTGTACATGCTAGGCTCGTCAAGTCAACCTAAGTGTATTGCGTCTGTAAATCTGGCTTACACCCATTGTATGCGAACGTTAGAACCTATCACACCCGATCATCACGTGGTGCTTCGGAACAACGGACCTTAGCAATGGTGCACAGTTAGGGGGAACACTTTCTTGAAATTATTGCGAGGGATCATCTTATTTATGCTACCATCGTTCTAAGCAAATAAGATGTAAAACATGATAAACATCACATGCAATAAAATAGTGACATGATATGGCCAATATCGTTTTGCTCCTTTTGATCTCCATCTTCGGGGCGCCATGATCATCATTGTCATCGGCATGACACCATGACCTCCATCATCATGATCTCCATCATCGTGTCTTCATGAAGTTGTCTCGCCAACTATTACTTCTACTACTATGGCTAACGGTTAGCAGTAAAGTAAAGTAATTACATGACGTTTATGTTGACACGCAGGTCATAAATAAATTAAGACAACCCCTATGGCTCCTGCCGGTTGTCATACTCATCGACATGCAAGTCGTGATTCCTATTACAAGAACATGATCAATCTCATACATCACATATATCATTCATCACATCCTTTTGGCCATATCACATCACACAGCATATGCTGCAAAAACAAGTTAGACGTCCTCTAATTGTTGTTGCAAGTTTTTACGTGGCTGCTATAGGTTTCTAGCAAGAACGTTTCTTACCTACGCCAAAACCACAACGTGATATGCCAATTTCTATTTACCCTTCATAAGGACCCTTTTCATCGAATCCGATCCGACTAAAGTGGGAGAGACAGACACCCGCTAGCCACCTTATGCAACTAGTGCATGTCAGTCGGTGGAACCAGTCTGACGTAAGCGTGCGTGTAAGGTCGGTCTGGGCCTCTTCATCCCACGATGCAGCCGAATCAAGATAAGACTAGTAACGGCAAGTAAATTGACAAAATCGACGCCCACAACAACTTGTGTTCTACTCGTGCATAGAAACTACGCATAGACCTAGCTCATGATGCCACTGTTGGGGATCATTGCAGAAATTAAAAAAATTCTACGCATCACCAAGATCAATCTATGGAGTAACTAGCAATGAGAGGGGAGTGCATCTTCATACCCTTGAAGATCGCGAGTCGGAAGCGTTGCAAGAGCGCGGTTGGAGGAGTCGTACACGTAGCGATTCAGATCGCGGCCGAATCCGATCTAAGCACCGAACAACGGTGCCTCCGCATTCAACACACGTGCAGCCCGGTGACGTCTCCCGTGCCTTGATCCAGCAAGGAGGAGAGAGAGGTTGAGGAAGAAGGCTCCAACAGCAGCACGACGACGTGGTGGTGATGGTGGTGATGGAGTGGCAGTTCTCCGGCAGGGCTTCGCCAAGCTCACGCGGAGGAGGAGAGGTGTTGGGGAGGGGAGGGGCTGCGCCTTGGATGCGGTGCTGCAGCCCTCCCCTTGCCCCTCTATTTATAGGGAGAAGGGGGAATGGGGCCGTCCCCTCTAGATGAGATCTAGAGGGGGGGGGCAAGGGTGAGGTGGCTTGCCCCCCAAGCAAGGGGGGGGGGCGCCCCCCTTTAGGGTTCCCCCCAAACACTAGGCGCATGGGACCTAGGGGGAATGGCGCCCAACCCACTAGGGGCTGGTTCCCTTCCACCTACAGCCCATAAGGCCCTCCGGGGCAGGTGGACCCTCACGGTGGACCCTCGGAACCCCTTCGGTGGTCCCGGTACAATACCGGTATACCCCCGAATATTTCCGGTGACCGTATGATGACTTCCCATACATAAATCTTCACCTCCGGACTATTCTGGAACTCCTCGTGACGTCCGGGATCTCATCCAGGACCCCGAACAACATTAGGTAATCACATACAAATCTTCCTAATAACCCTAGCGTCATCGAACCTTAAGTGTGTAGACCCTATGGGTTCGGGAACCATGCAGACATGACCGAGACAACTCTTCGGCCAATAACCAACAGCGGGATCTGGATACCCATGTTGGCTCCCACATGTTCCACGATTATCTCATCGGATGAACCACGATGTCGAGGATTCAAGCAATCCCGTATACAATTCCCTTTGTCAATCGGTATGTTACTTGCCCGAAATTCGATCGCCGGTATCCCAATACCTCATTCAATCTCGTTACCGGCAAGTCACTTTACTCGTTGCGTAACACATCATCTCGTGACCAACCCTTAGTCACATTGAGCTCATTACGATGATGTCTTACCGAGTGGGCCCAGAGATACCTCTTCGTCATACGGAGTGACAAATCCTAGTCTCGATTCGTGCCAACCCAACAGACACTTTCAGAGATACCCGTAGTGCACCTTTATAGTCACCCAGTTACGTTGTGACGTTTGGCACACCCAAAGTATTCCTACAGTATCCGGGAGTTGCACAATCTCATGGTCTAAGGAAAAGAAACTTGACATTAGAAAAGCTTTAGTAGATGAACTACACGATCTTGCGCTATGCTTAGGATTGGGTCTTGTCCATCACATCATTCTCCTAATGATGTGATCCCGTTATCAATGACATCCAATGTCCATGGTCAGGAAACCGTAACCATCTATTGATCAACGAGCTAGTCAACTAGAGGCTCACTAGGGACATGTTGTGGTCTATGTATTCACACATGTATTACGATTTCCGGATAATACAATTATAGCATGAACAATAGACAATTATCATGAACAAGGAAATATAATAATAACCATTTTATTATTGCCTCTAGGACATATTTCCAACAGGTCGATACTTATGTGCCTTCGAATGGGCTGGGAGGGCGGTTGACGGCCTTGCCCGTTGCCACTTAATGATCCGGATCTGAACGTGATCTTCAGAGGCGTAAGGCTAGTCTTTTAGCCTTGCCCGCTCAGCTATTAAAAGGGGACTGAGGAAGGAGAAGAGAAGTATCCCCCACGCCTTCCCTTCGTCTCCATTCTCCATCCACCGTCATGGCAAGAGGGCGTGGGCGCGACCGTTCTTTCACGGAGGTGACTATATCTTCCTCTCGCCAGAGAGCTGCGACGGTCAAGGAGGAGCCATACGCCCAAGGCGAAGGTCACGCTCGAGGCGGGGGTGCCAGATGGGGCCATGGTCGGCGAGGTGGCCGAGGCAGAGGTGGTCGAGGCAGAGGTGGGCATGGAAGGGGGACGCCTGCGTTGTCCCCATCTTCGTCGCCGTCTCCCCCACCATCTCCTCCTGCTTCGTCGAGCGGTCATATCGAAGACTCGGTGCTGGAGTTTATCCTACATCTGCGTGGGCTGCCGCGCAGACGCCTTCACCTTCCCGAGGCGTTCGCGAGGGTGCTGGAGGTCGACGGGCCATCGAGGCTGAGGCTTCACATGAAGGGGTATCGCCATGGCGACATGTGGGTGAACACAAGTTTCCCCACCCCCATGTGATGCTCCTTCGTCGGGGCTGGAAAACCTTCACTCGTGCCCATTGCTTGATGGATGGGCATGTCCTCTACTTCAGGCTAGCGGAGAGCGACTTGCTCTCCGTCAAGGTCTTCGGGCGCTCGGGACACAGGCTAGGGTGCTGCACGGAGAGCTCGACCGATGACGAAAACTCCTCGGGCCAGAGCGACGAGGAGGATAGTGACAACGACGACGAGGGTAGCAGGCGGGAGGATGACGGGTCCAACTAGGCGTCGGACACACCGTCCCTGGGCAACGCCGGCAGTACCACCATTTGCATCGCCAGCTCCTTGAACTTCTTGGGGTCGCCTCCTTGGGCGGCTGGTGTGGGAAGGTCAGAGAAGACGAAGAAGGCGGGTGGCGGGCCGTCAAGTCGGAGCACGCGGGCGTCGACGCCTTCATCGCGTATTGCCGGCCCACTGCCTCATCTTTCGGCTCTTCTCCCGGCACCATCATCACCAGCCTTCTTCTAGACGGCCACCGGGATGTACTTTTTGTGTCTTCTGCTGCTCGTACCTCGCCTAGGCATTCCTTTTTCCCTTCTGCCATCTTGTTCTACTCCCTGAGGAGAGGGACAAGAAAGGGATTACGGGCACTGTATCTCTTTTCAGTTTTTAAGCCTACGAGCATTTGTAAGGTTTAAACCTTGTAACCCCCTTGCTCATGTATGCATTCCGTCCGAATTGTACTTGTTAACAAAGCATTAATGAAGAGAAGGGTTTTTGTTGGGCTTCTTCTGCGCATGGGCGAGGCCCGCACCAAGGAACGAGTCCTCGTTATCTTAAGATAAACATTGTAGCCTGGCAACAGGCCTTGCCGTCCTCCTGCTTTATAGCTCGACTACACTCACGCCCTTGGCGGGGGTAGGGGCAAAGTAGGATTGGGCCCTTCGCCCGCTCCTTTCCCACCGCGCTACGACCAAGTTCCGGCCCAAAGTAAGGTTTTTGGACACGGGAAAGAGGGAGCATGACGGTATAAGAGTGAGCGAAGTCTCGCATGTCCAAGTTTCATACGGAAGCAAGGAGTGGGGGATAAAAGACTTATTTGATTTTGCAGCCCCCGGTAATCTTGGCTTGCCGTGGCCGGATCTTTGGATCTGCAGCCCCCGGCAACCTTGGCTTGTCGGGGTCAGGGTGTCGGCTTGTTCTCTTTCTTCCAAACAGCTCAGCAGAAATTTCCATGCACCCTGTGAACCAAAAAGGACGGGAAGGAACAAAGAGATGCATACTCGACCTCTATGCTAGGGGTTAGTCACCGCTAAGCACTATCAACCCTAACAGAGAGAGAGACTCAACCTAGCATGCATGCTAAAACTTAGGGCGCCATCGCTTCATTTATTTATGCTCAGGGTCTGCGCCTGGCTTTGTACAAAGGGTTACATGCCTTGCCGGCAAGGCTTTCAAAGAGGTGGTCTGCCGGGGGCCCCGGCAACCGCGCCTTACGGGTAAAACTTGCAAAGATGTTCGATGTTCCAGGAGTTGCTCACTAGAATATTACCTTCGGTCTCTAGGCGGACTGCGCCAGGCCTGGTAACTCGTATTATCCGATAAGGGCCTTCCCACTTTGGCGTCAACTTGTTGGAATTCTTGGCCGACTGAACGCGCCGAAGAACAAGGTCACCTTCCTCAAAGCTTCGGTCATGAACCTTGCGGCTATGGTAGCGGCGCAAGGCTTGCTGGTAGCGCGCTGCTCGCACAGCTGCCCAAAGACGATCTTCCTCGAGGAGCGTTGCGTCATCTTGCCGCAATTACTCTTGCTCAAGCTCATCATAAGCGAGTACTCAGGGTGATCCGTACGTGAGTTCTGTGGGGAGAACTGCTTCTGCCCCGTAAATGAGGGAGAAGGGTGTCTGGCCGGTGGCTCGATTTGGTGTCGTTCTGATTGACCAAAGAACCACCGGCAATTCATCAATCCAGCGTTTTCTGCACTTGTGTAGCTTGTCAAAATTCCTTGTCTGGAGGCCTCGTAGTACTTCAGCATCTGCCTTCTCTGCTTGGCCATTGCTTCATGGATGTGCAACAGAGGCAAAACAGACCTTGCTGACGAGGGCTTGGATGTACTGCATGAAGGTGCGGCTTGTGAACTGTGTGCCGTTGTTGGTGATGACCCTGTTTGGCACACCAAAACGGCAGACTAGCCCCTTGAAGAACTTGACGACTGAGTGTGATGTCACCTTCCTCACTGCTTCCACTTCCGACCACTTTGTGAACTTGTCGATTGCAATGTACGAGTACTCAAAGCCCCCGACGACACGGGGAAAGGGGCCCAGTATGTCGAGCCCCCAGACCGAGAATGGCAGGAAAGAGGGATTGTTTGGAGAGCTTGAGCTGGTTGATGAAGCGTCTTTGAATGGAACTGACACGCTTCAAACTTGGTTACTAGTGCCGTTTCATCCTAGAGGGTAGTGGGCCAGAAGAAACCTTGCTGGAATGCCTTGCCGGCAAGGGCCCTCAACCCTATGTGGGAGCCACATATGCCCCCATGTATCTCATCCAACAGCTCCAGTCCTTCCTCCTGGGGAATGCACTTCAATTTCACACCGTTCAGCCTTTTTCTATACAAAACATCATCGACGAACTGATACACGACATACCGATGGGCTACTTTCTCTGCTTCTTCCTACTTTTCAGGAAGCTCCCCCGTTTGGAGGAATCGAACGGTATGCTGTGCCCATGCCGGAGCCTGAGGCTTGACGGCAAGGACTAAAGGCATCTCCTCTGCCATGGGAGCGGCTGTCTCTATGACCAGGGTTGGATGTCCTGCCGGAGTCTGTTGCCTCACGGTAGGCTCAGTGTCCTTGGCAACATCTTTGCTGGCGGCTCCCGGGAGCTCGGCGGGAAAGTACTTGTCGGGGCCTGAATTCCTCCACTTGTTCTGCTTTGTCGATGGTGTAACGGATGGTTGAGTTAATTAGAGCACAAAGGTACCTGGTTCCACAGGCAGTTTGAGGGCCGCACATTTTGACAAGTAGTCGGCGATGCCGTTCTCCACTCGGGGGACATGCTCCGCTTGTATACCGTCAAAACGCTCCTCTAGCTTCCTCACTTCATCTACGTAGGCCTCCATCAACGGGCTTTGATAATCCTTGTTAACTTGTTTGATGACAAGCTGTGAATCACCCCTGACAATGAGCTTCTTAATTTTGAGGTCCGCCGCGATCCTGAGACCAGCAAGCAACCCCTCCTATTCGGCAGTGTTGTTCGTTGACATCTCCCTGGGAAAGTGCATCTGGACTACATACTTGAGGTGCTCTCTGGTGGGTGCAACAAGCAGCACACCAGCACCGGCGCCTTGTAGCGAGAAAGCTCCGTCAAAGTACATAATCTAGTCGCGACTTGTTTCCTTGCCGGGGAGAGTGGTCTCCTGGATCTCTTCGTCGGGCATTGAGGTCCATTCTGCAATGAACTCTGCCAAGACTCTACTCTGGATTATCGAAGTGCTTTCAAACTTCAACCCAAAGCTCGATAGTTCCAACGCCCACTCCACAATTCTCCCGGTCCCGTCTGGGTTATGCAATATCCGTTGCAACGGGAGACGGGTGACGACGGTGATCTCGTGTGCTTGGAAGTAATGACACAGCTTCCTCGAGGCCATAAGGAGGCCGAAGAGCAATTTTTGCACACTGGAGTACCTTGATCTAGCCCCCTGCAAGAGGGAGCTGACAAAGTAGACCGGGTGCTGCATCATCTTCTTCTTCTGCACTACTTCATTTGGTTGCGTTGCTTCTGCTCCAGTGGCATCAGATTATGTCGTTGGTATCACTTCCGCATTGACCTCTCTCTGCGCCACTAGCGCATCACTGACCACTTGATTTGTTGCCGCTAGATACAACATCAACGGCTCTGGTGGTTTAGGTGCAACCAGTATTGGTGTAGAGGAGAGGTATTTCTTCAAATCCTGCAGCGCTGCTTCGGCCTCTGGGGTCCATTCCATTGGGCCCGCCTTTTTCAAGATTTTGAAGAAAGGAAGGGTGCGCTCAACAGACTTGGAGATGAATCTGCTCATGGCGGCAACGCAGCCAGCAAGCCGATGCACATCCTTGATCCGCCTGGGCGCTTCAATCTGCTGAATGGCCTTGATCTTGTCTGGATTCGCCTCAATCCCACGCTGTGACACAAAGAACCCGAGAAGTTTGCCAGACGGAATGCTGAAGACACACTTCTCAGGGTTCAGCTTGAGGTTGATCTTGCGCAAATTTGGAAACGTCTCTTCTAAATCTTGTATGAGTGTTGCCCCATCCTTGGTTTTGACCACTATGTCATCCACATAAGCTTCCATATTTCTATGTAGTTGAGGTTCAAAACCAAATTGCATTGCCCTTGCAAATGTCGAACCAACGCTCTTCAACCCGAAAGGCATTCACATAAAGCAATATGTACCACACGGGGTGATGAACGCGGTCTTCTCTTCATCTTCTTTTATCATGAAGACCTGGTGGTATCCTGAGTAAGCATCAAGGAATGACAGAAGGTCACACCCGGCAGTGGAGTCCACAATCTGGTCAATGCGCAGCAAAGGGAAAGGATCTTTTGGACAAGCCTTATTGATGTCAGTGTAATCAATACACAGCCTCCATTTCCCATTTGCCTTGCGCACCACTACCAGAATGGCCAACCATGTTGGGTGGAGCACTCCTCTGACCAAGCCCGCCACTTCCAACTTCCTGATCTCCTCTGTGATGAACTCTTGCCGCTCCAAAGCTTGCTTCCTAACCTTTTGCTTGACGGGCCGCGCATGAGGGCAGATAGCAAGATGGTGCTCAATCACCTCCCTAGGAACACCGGGGATGTCGGATTCTTGCCATGCAAACACAATGACATTCGCCCGCAGGAAGGTGAAGAGCACGCTTTCCTATTTGCTGTCAAGGGTGGAGCTTATGGTGAAAGCCCCTCCTGTGCCATCCTCCTTGACAAACACCTTCTTGGTCTCTGGCGGTGCAGCCCTAGATTTCTTGCTCTTGCCGGTGGAGCTCTCTGGCACGTCCTCGACGGGAGCACAACACTCCGAAGAGGTGCTCTTGCCGGAGTGGGTGCGAGAGGTCTTGTCGGTCTTCTTCCCTCCTGAGGCTTCGGCGGCAGGAGCAAGTGTCTTGGCGGCAGTCGCTGCAACTGCTTCTCGGTAGAGTTGGTCGACGCAAATGAGCGCATCTTTCTTGTCAAAGGGGACGGTGATGATGGTCATCGGCCCAGGCATCTTCTGTGTGTTGTAGGTGTAATGTGAGGCCGCCATAAACTTGGCTAGCGCTGGGCGGCCGAGGATCCCGTTGTAGGGCAAGGGGATCTCGGTGACATCAAAGACAATCCTCTCTGTCCTATAGTTCAGCTCGCCTCCAAATGTACGGGTAGCGTGACCTTACCCTTCGGCTAGCTTCTTCCAGGGTTGACTCCTTGAAACTTGCCTGTCTCTTCGAGGTCTCCATCAGGAATCTATAGCCTTTTGATCACAACGGGCGAGATCAGGTTCAGACCGGCCCCGCCATCAACTAGCATTTTTGTCACCTTGAGGTTGCGTATTGTTGGTGAAACCAACAACGACAAATATCCGACCGCAGTTGTGCGATCAGGGTGGTCCTCGGTGTCAAAAACGATGGGCGTGCTGGACCACTTCAGTGGCTTCTAAGCATCGAACGATGGTTCTGCTGCTGTGATCTCACGCACCCACTGCTTGAGCTGGCGGTGAGAGGTGTGCAGCGAGGCGCCACCGTCGATGCACATGGCCTCTGTAGCTTTTTGGAACTCATGCTCGCCGGACTCGTCGTCCTCATCATGATCATCGTCTTCTTGCTTCTTGTCACGACCTCTAGCGGGCCTTTCTCGCTGACTGTCCTTGCCACCGCGGCCAGCTTGGCCGCCACGCTTCTTGCCGGATCCCTCGGCACCATCATGGCCTTTCTCCTTGTCTCGCCTCTCATATTCGGCTTTCTGCTTCTCTGCGAGCTGCTTAACTTTCCGGAAGTTCTGGAGGTCATGGCCCTTGATGCGATGGATCTTGCAGTACTGCTTGTCGGAGCCTCCTGGCTTGTCGGCAGCTGCCAAGGCCCGGCAAGCGGCGCACCTGGCAACTTCCTTGCCAGGGTCGTCTCCCTTGGTCTTCTTGGCGACGCCGGTGTCGTCGGATCCCTCAACGGCAAGCATGGCCTTGCCTTTGCGCTTCCTGTTGCGACGTCGACCCTTCTTCGCCGGGGCAGCAGCATCTTTGTTTGAGGAATCGATTTCCACACGGGCGTCTTCGCCGAGGTACTTCCTTCCCTCTTCAGCCCGAGCACACCTATCGGCCAGAACATAGAGTTCTGCCACATCCTTCACCTTGTTCATCGCCAGCTCTTCACGCATCTTGCGGTTGTGCACATTCTGAAGGAATGCACTGATGATAGCTGCGGGATGAACGTCCGGGATGTTTTACTGCACCCGGCTGAACCTCTGTATGTACTTGTGCAGGTTCCCACCTTCTTTCTGGGGATGATATGCAAGTCGCTTGCTTGTCCATGAGCTTGGTGGCCTCCTGTAAAGGCGCCAACAAACTCATGGCACAAATCCAACCAAGAAGAAAGAGAATCCACCGGCAAGTGCATCAACCATGACATGATGTTGGGTTCAAGCGCCAACAGGAAGTTGTAGGATCTAGAAGTAGATGTGTCTAGAGGGGGGTGATTAGACACATAATGCTCAAGTTGCAATTTTTAAGCTTTTTCGGTTTAAGTGGAGTTTAGGCACAATTTCAGCACACACAATACATGTCAAGCAAGCATGCAAAGAGTATATGAGCAGCGGAATGTAAAGCATGCAACTTGCAAGAATGTAAAGGGAAGGGTTTGGAGAGATCAAACGCAATTGGAGACACGGATGTTTTTCCCGTGGTTCGGATAGGTGGTGCTATCCTACATCCACGTTGATGGAGACTTCAACCCACGAAGGGTAACGGTTGCGCGAGTCCACACAGGGCTCCACCCAAGGGTAACGGTTGCGCGAGTCCACACAGGGCTCCACCCACGAAGGGTCCACGAAGAAGCAACCACCCACAAAGGGTCCACGAAGAAGCAACCTTGTCTATCCCACCATGGCCATCGCCCACGCAGGACTTGCCTCACTAGCGGTAGATCTTCACGAAGTAGGCGATCTCCTTGCCCTTACAAACTCCTTGGTTCAACTCCACAATCTTGTCGGAGGCTCCCAAGTGACACCTAGCCAATCTAGGAGACACCACTCTCCAAGAAGTAACAAATGGTGTGTAGGTAATGAACTCCTTGCTCTTGTGCTTCAAATGATAGTCTCCCCAACACTCAACTCTCTCATAGGATTTGGATTTGGTGGAAAGAAGATTTGAGTGGAAAGCATCTTGGGAAGGCTAGAGATCAAGATTCATATGGTAGGAATGGAATGTCTTGGTCTCAACACATGAGTAGGTGGTTCTCTCTCAGAACATGTGAGTTGGAATGGTGTATGCGTTCTGATGGCTCCCTCACCGAATGAAGAGGAGGTGGAGGGGTATATATAGCCTCCACACAAAATCCAACCGTTACACAGTTTTCCAATCTCGATGGGACCGAATCATAAACTCGGTCGGACCGAAAATGTAAACCTAGTGACCGTTAGAGATTTCGGTGGGACCGACTGGATCAACTCGGTGGGATCGATGTGCTAGGGTTAGGGTAAATCCAAAACTCGGTTTGACCGATTACTCAAACTCGGTGGTACCGATTTGGGTAATAAGTGAAACTGAGATTTGGCCAAGCAAACTCGGTGGAACCGATTGCATATCTCGGTGGGACCGAGAATATTGCAATGGGTAACAGAGAGTTTGCAAGCCCATCTCGGTGAGACCGAGATCCCATCGGTGAGACCGAAATGATTAGGGTTTGGCAGTGGCTTATGACAAGTGAAACTCGGTGGCGCCGGATAGGAAGAATCGGTAGGACCGAGTTTGGCTTAGGGTTTAGGTCATATGTGGAAGTGGGAAAGTAGCTGAGGATTTTGGAGCATATCATTAAGCACATAAGGCAAGAGGCTCATTAAGCAACACCTCATCCCTCCTTGATAGTATTGGCTTTTCCTATGGACTCAATGTGATCTTGGATCACTAAAATGTGAAATGAAGAGTCTTGAGCTTGAAGCTTTAGCCAATTCTTTGTCCTTAGCATCTTGAAGGAGTTCCCACAACCTTTAGTACATGCCACTCCATTGTTGAACTTACCTGAAACATGCTAGATAGAAATGTTAGTCCAACAAGAGATATGTTGTCATCAATTATCAAAACCACCTAGGGAGCACTTGTGCTTTCAGAAGTAATGGGCAAGCACCTTGTCGTCGCGAGCCCCAGCGGCTTGCATCGCGATGGTGTAGATGCTAAGGAACTCCGACGGGTGAGTCTTGCCGTTGTAGTTCTCGTCGATGTTAGGCTTGAATGTGCGGTGAGTGGGCCACTGGAACTGTCGTAGCTCACGGGTAAAGGCTGGGCAACCCACCTCGTAAGGTAGGCCACCAGAGCCCCCGGAGCTGCATGGTCCACAGTGGGTCCTATTCGCCTATCCGACTAATGGCGTGCTTCACGCCGCCGCTTGATAGTGGTTCGAGCGTCTTCATGGGCTCGCTCCCGAAGAACTTGGCGTTGATCATGGTGGGTGTGTGGGTCGGACGACTCTATGGAAATGTTATCACAAGAGTCGTCCCGACGGACCGGCACCCGCAGTGACTGGCGTGGAGGAGGAGAATGTATCGTGGCCGTAGCGCCTCCGGTCCTTCCACCACTGGCATGCGGTGGCTCGATGGAGCGCCGGCCCGAGGGCCCCGTTGGTCGCGGCTCGTCTTTGTTGGAGATGCCAATGAGGCTCTGGATGGTGGCTTTCCACTCGTCGAGCTTTTCCGCAGCAGGAGGGAAGTCTAGGAGCAACTGCGCGCGCTAAGGCTTCTGCTGGCGTAGGTGGCAGCGAAAGCTCCATGGACCATGACGCGCTCCGACTTCTAACCACGTTAGAAGGAGCTCTATCACGGCCTCACGGCTGTGCGCCATTTTTGCCAGCGCCTCGGTGTGCATGCTGGTCTTCTACGTCCCGTGAATGATGCACATGACTCTTCCCGCGGCGGCGCCCGGGGTCACTAGCGTGGTGACGCTACTCGCCGTGTACAACCTGGGAAGAGCGTGTCGTGGGCGCCGGCGTAGGCATCTTAGAAGTCGCCGCTTCGCCCGTAGGTGGCACGATGCCGCCCTTGGAGGGCCCCGCGCCATCTGCGGGGGCACGGCTTCGTCTTTGGACTTGGTGGCGGGCGGCTCATTGTCTCGTGCAAGAACGACGCCGCTCGCCAAGCTTTGGCTACCAGAGCGATGTGGGTGTTCGCAGGCCGCGCCTCGGCTTCCATCCACGACCACCCCGTCGCCCGCCCGCCTTGGCACGGGCCGTTCGGCTCCGGATGAACCGATCGAGTGATCGCCTTCTTCTTGGGAGCCATGGTGATGAAGAACTGCTAGACTAACTGCTAGACCAGATTTTCACAACTGCGCTGCCCCTACCTGGCGTGCCAAAGATGTCGGTGGAAACGACACCTATGGGATCACTGGAATCCCTTCTACGGTTGGCGGGCACGGGGTTGTGCAAAGAGCGGGTCTAGAAGCCAGCACAAGGATCGTTTACCCAGGTTCGGGCCACGAGGATGCGTAATACCCTAGTCCCGCTTTGGTGTATATTTGAGTGTTCTTGTCCCCTTGAACTAGCTACGGTGCGTGCGTCCTCCAAAAGATCGGAATCCTTCCTCAATACGCCTCGGGCCTCCTTTTATAGTCAAAAGGGGCTGCCACAGTGGCACACAAGAGGTGGAAAGGTATATAGTGTACAAGCTTATCATCTGTCATTACAGGAGAAGGCACATTAAATGCCCTCCTTAGGTGCGCGTCCAGGCCAACGGAGCATGCAGTGCCATGTAGGCTGGAAAGCTACTGAGTTGTCGTGGTGGTAGGGTCTTCACGAAGATCTGCATGCCACCACACAGGTGCTTGACTAATTGGATTAGTACCCACGTACTGCCACGTGGGTACTTTCCTTGGTTGGTGACTCCGCCGCTGAGCTGGGACGGCGATGGGGCGGCAAGGCCTTGCCGCGGTCTTGTGGATGTTCCCGGCAAGGGTCTTGCCAGGTTCTTGTGAGCGCCCTCGGCAAGAGTCTTGCTGGGGGCTTGCGGGTGTCTTTGGCAAGGCGCTTGCCGGGGCCTCGTGGGCATCCTCGGCAAGGAGCCTTGCGGTTGTCTTGTCTTCTGGTCTTCATCTAGAATTTGCAGGCTCTCTGTCTTCACAAAGATCTGCATACCACCATGCAGGCACTCCCCGAGCCTTGGTTCCAACAGTGTCGATGGTGTCAGAACTCTCAGGCTCAAGGGTGGCCGTGATGTTGGCGTTGGGTGAGCTGCCCCGGCAAGGCTCTTGCCAGGGCTGCGTAGGCCGCCTCGGCAAGGGTCTTGTCGGGGGGAGGGGAAGCCCGTTTTGCTGCTCCGTCTTCTGCGCCCTTGGTTGGAGCGCTACTTCGGTATTCTTGTGCCTTTGCTTCCCTCTTCTGCCCTGCTAAGTGTGGTCGCAGGCGCGGCTCTGACTGCCTTTGCACAAGTAAAGGGGTACAAAGAGAGAGACCCTATTTTTGTACACCGACACCTAGCTAAAAGGCATTAAAGAAAATCGCTTCTTGGGAGGCAAACCACATTTACCCCTACTGTTTTTGTTTGTTCACATGATCAAGCTACTGTAGTAATCATGTTTTATTGCTTTTGTTTCAATAAAGTGCCAAGTAAACCCTTTGGGATAGTGTGGATGATAGTTGACTTGAATCTGTGCAAAAACCGAAACTTTTGCGATCAATACAGGAATTTTGGAAATTCACTGGAACGTGCTTTTTATCTAAATTTTTTATAGGTGACAGAGATAAAAATTCTCTACATTGTTCTAATTTTTGAGAATTTTTGGAGTGGCAGAAGTATGGTTGGAGTACAGATTACTACAGACTGTTCTGTTTTTGACAGATTCTGTTTTCAATGCATAGTTTGCTTGTTTTCTAGTTTCTATGGCTTATATTGCTCAATATAAATTTTGGAAACAATATGCTATAGTAGGAATTGTGTGGAAACTATGAATCTTGTCTTTGACAGTACCAAAGTGAAATGGTTTGCTCTTTATCATACTAACCTATCTCACAAAGTCCCGTTAAGTTTGTGTGATTGAAGTTTTCAAGTTTTGGGTGAGCTATCGATATGAGGAGAATAAGGAGTGACAA